>NC_045486.1:21622976-21791607 GCF_009650955.1 Corvus moneduloides | reverse complement strand
ACCCTAACCCTAACCCTAACCCTAACCCTAACCCTAACCCTAACCCTAACCCTAACCCTAACCCTAACCCTAACCCTAACCCTAACCCTAACCCTAACCCTAACCCTAACCCTAACCCTAACCCTAACCCTAACCCTAACCCTAACCCTAACCCTAACCCTAACCCTAACCCTAACCCTAACCCTAACCCTAACCCTAACCCTAACCCTAACCCTAACCCTAACCCTAACCCTAACCCTAACCCTAACCCTAACCCTAACCCTAACCCTAACCCTAACCCTAACCCTAACCCTAACCCTAACCCTAACCCTAACCCTAACCCTAACCCTAACCCTAACCCTAACCCTAACCCTAACCCTAACCCTAACCCTAACCCTAACCCTAACCCTAACCCTAACCCTAACCCTAACCCTAACCCTAACCCTAACCCTAACCCTAACCCTAACCCTAACCCTAACCCTAACCCTAACCCTAACCCTAACCCTAACCCTAACCCTAACCCTAACCCTAACCCTAACCCTAACCCTAACCCTAACCCTAACCCTAACCCTAACCCTAACCCTAACCCTAACCCTAACCCTAACCCTAACCCTAACCCTAACCCTAACCCTAACCCTAACCCTAACCCTAACCCTAACCCTAACCCTAACCCTAACCCTAACCCTAACCCTAACCCTAACCCTAACCCTAACCCTAACCCTAACCCTAACCCTAACCCTAACCCTAACCCTAACCCTAACCCTAACCCTAACCCTAACCCTAACCCTAACCCTAACCCTAACCCTAACCCTAACCCTAACCCTAACCCTAACCCTAACCCTAACCCTAACCCTAACCCTAACCCTAACCCTAACCCTAACCCTAACCCTAACCCTAACCCTAACCCTAACCCTAACCCTAACCCTAACCCTAACCCTAACCCTAACCCTAACCCTAACCCTAACCCTAACCCTAACCCTAACCCTAACCCTAACCCTAACCCTAACCCTAACCCTAACCCTAACCCTAACCCTAACCCTAACCCTAACCCTAACCCTAACCCTAACCCTAACCCTAACCCTAACCCTAACCCTAACCCTAACCCTAACCCTAACCCTAACCCTAACCCTAACCCTAACCCTAACCCTAACCCTAACCCTAACCCTAACCCTAACCCTAACCCTAACCCTAACCCTAACCCTAACCCTAACCCTAACCCTAACCCTAACCCTAACCCTAACCCTAACCCTAACCCTAACCCTAACCCTAACCCTAACCCTAACCCTAACCCTAACCCTAACCCTAACCCTAACCCTAACCCTAACCCTAACCCTAACCCTAACCCTAACCCTAACCCTAACCCTAACCCTAACCCTAACCCTAACCCTAACCCTAACCCTAACCCTAACCCTAACCCTAACCCTAACCCTAACCCTAACCCTAACCCTAACCCTAACCCTAACCCTAACCCTAACCCTAACCCTAACCCTAACCCTAACCCTAACCCTAACCCTAACCCTAACCCTAACCCTAACCCTAACCCTAACCCTAACCCTAACCCTAACCCTAACCCTAACCCTAACCCTAACCCTAACCCTAACCCTAACCCTAACCCTAACCCTAACCCTAACCCTAACCCTAACCCTAACCCTAACCCTAACCCTAACCCTAACCCTAACCCTAACCCTAACCCTAACCCTAACCCTAACCCTAACCCTAACCCTAACCCTAACCCTAACCCTAACCCTAACCCTAACCCTAACCCTAACCCTAACCCTAACCCTAACCCTAACCCTAACCCTAACCCTAACCCTAACCCTAACCCTAACCCTAACCCTAACCCTAACCCTAACCCTAACCCTAACCCTAACCCTAACCCTAACCCTAACCCTAACCCTAACCCTAACCCTAACCCTAACCCTAACCCTAACCCTAACCCTAACCCTAACCCTAACCCTAACCCTAACCCTAACCCTAACCCTAACCCTAACCCTAACCCTAACCCTAACCCTAACCCTAACCCTAACCCTAACCCTAACCCTAACCCTAACCCTAACCCTAACCCTAACCCTAACCCTAACCCTAACCCTAACCCTAACCCTAACCCTAACCCTAACCCTAACCCTAACCCTAACCCTAACCCTAACCCTAACCCTAACCCTAACCCTAACCCTAACCCTAACCCTAACCCTAACCCTAACCCTAACCCTAACCCTAACCCTAACCCTAACCCTAACCCTAACCCTAACCCTAACCCTAACCCTAACCCTAACCCTAACCCTAACCCTAACCCTAACCCTAACCCTAACCCTAACCCTAACCCTAACCCTAACCCTAACCCTAACCCTAACCCTAACCCTAACCCTAACCCTAACCCTAACCCTAACCCTAACCCTAACCCTAACCCTAACCCTAACCCTAACCCTAACCCTAACCCTAACCCTAACCCTAACCCTAACCCTAACCCTAACCCTAACCCTAACCCTAACCCTAACCCAAACCCGAACCCTAACCCTAACCCTAACCCTAACCCTAACCCTAACCCTAACCCTAACCCTAACCCTAACCCTAACCCTAACCCTAACCCTAACCCTAACCCTAACCCTAACCCTAACCCTAACCCTAACCCTAACCCTAACCCTAACCCTAACCCTAACCCTAACCCTAACCCTAACCCTAACCCTAACCCTAACCCTAACCCTAACCCTAACCCTAACCCTAACCCTAACCCTAACCCTAACCCTAACCCTAACCCTAACCCTAACCCTAACCCTAACCCTAACCCTAACCCTAACCCTAACCCTAACCCTAACCCTAACCCTAACCCTAACCCTAACCCTAACCCTAACCCTAACCCTAACCCTAACCCTAACCCTAACCCTAACCCTAACCCTAACCCTAACCCTAACCCTAACCCTAACCCTAACCCTAACCCTAACCCTAACCCTAACCCTAACCCTAACCCTAACCCTAACCCTAACCCTAACCCTAACCCTAACCCTAACCCTAACCCTAACCCTAACCCTAACCCTAACCCTAACCCTAACCCTAACCCTAACCCTAACCCTAACCCTAACCCTAACCCTAACCCTAACCCTAACCCTAACCCTAACCCTAACCCTAACCCTAACCCTAACCCTAACCCTAACCCTAACCCTAACCCTAACCCTAACCCTAACCCTAACCCTAACCCTAACCCTAACCCTAACCCTAACCCTAACCCTAACCCTAACCCTAACCCTAACCCTAACCCTAACCCTAACCCTAACCCTAACCCTAACCCTAACCCTAACCCTAACCCTAACCCTAACCCTAACCCTAACCCTAACCCTAACCCTAACCCTAACCCTAACCCTAACCCTAACCCTAACCCTAACCCTAACCCTAACCCTAACCCTAACCCTAACCCTAACCCTAACCCTAACCCTAACCCTAACCCTAACCCTAACCCTAACCCTAACCCTAACCCTAACCCTAACCCTAACCCTAACCCTAACCCTAACCCTAACCCTAACCCTAACCCTAACCCTAACCCTAACCCTAACCCTAACCCTAACCCTAACCCTAACCCTAACCCTAACCCTAACCCTAACCCTAACCCTAACCCTAACCCTAACCCTAACCCTAACCCTAACCCTAACCCTAACCCTAACCCTAACCCTAACCCTAACCCTAACCCTAACCCTAACCCTAACCCTAACCCTAACCCTAACCCTAACCCTAACCCTAACCCTAACCCTAACCCTAACCCTAACCCTAACCCTAACCCTAACCCTAACCCTAACCCTAACCCTAACCCTAACCCTAACCCTAACCCTAACCCTAACCCTAACCCTAACCCTAACCCTAACCCTAACCCTAACCCTAACCCTAACCCTAACCCTAACCCTAACCCTAACCCTAACCCTAACCCTAACCCTAACCCTAACCCTAACCCTAACCCTAACCCTAACCCTAACCCTAACCCTAACCCTAACCCTAACCCTAACCCTAACCCTAACCCTAACCCTAACCCTAACCCTAACCCTAACCCTAACCCTAACCCTAACCCTAACCCTAACCCTAACCCTAACCCTAACCCTAACCCTAACCCTAACCCTAACCCTAACCCTAACCCTAACCCTAACCCTAACCCTAACCCTAACCCTAACCCTACCCTAACCCTAACCCTAACCCTAACCCTAACCCTAACCCTAACCCTAACCCTAACCCTAACCCTAACCCTAACCCTAACCCTAACCCTAACCCTAACCCTAACCCTAACCCTAACCCTAACCCTAACCCTAACCCTAACCCTAACCCTAACCCTAACCCTAACCCTAACCCTAACCCTAACCCTAACCCTAACCCTAACCCTAACCCTAACCCTAACCCTAACCCTAACCCTAACCCTAACCCTAACCCTAACCCTAACCCTAACCCTAACCCTAACCCTAACCCTAACCCTAACCCTAACCCTAACCCTAACCCTAACCCTAACCCTAACCCTAACCCTAACCCTAACCCTAACCCTAACCCTAACCCTAACCCTAACCCTAACCCTAACCCTAACCCTAACCCTAACCCTAACCCTAACCCTAACCCTAACCCTAACCCTAACCCTAACCCTAACCCTAACCCTAACCCTAACCCTAACCCTAACCCTAACCCTAACCCTAACCCTAACCCTAACCCTAACCCTAACCCTAACCCTAACCCTAACCCTAACCCTAACCCTAACCCTAACCCTAACCCTAACCCTAACCCTAACCCTAACCCTAACCCTAACCCTAACCCTAACCCTAACCCTAACCCTAACCCTAACCCTAACCCTAACCCTAACCCTAACCCTAACCCTAACCCTAACCCTAACCCTAACCCTAACCCTAACCCTAACCCTAACCCTAACCCTAACCCTAACCCTAACCCTAACCCTAACCCTAACCCTAACCCTAACCCTAACCCTAACCCTAACCCTAACCCTAACCCTAACCCTAACCCTAACCCTAACCCTAACCCTAACCCTAACCCTAACCCTAACCCTAACCCTAACCCTAACCCTAACCCTAACCCTAACCCTAACCCTAACCCTAACCCTAACCCTAACCCTAACCCTAACCCTAACCCTAACCCTAACCCTAACCCTAACCCTAACCCTAACCCTAACCCTAACCCTAACCCTAACCCTAACCCTAACCCTAACCCTAACCCTAACCCTAACCCTAACCCTAACCCTAACCCTAACCCTAACCCTAACCCTAACCCTAACCCTAACCCTAACCCTAACCCTAACCCTAACCCTAACCCTAACCCTAACCCTAACCCTAACCCTAACCCTAACCCTAACCCTAACCCTAACCCTAACCCTAACCCTAACCCTAACCCTAACCCTAACCCTAACCCTAACCCTAACCCTAACCCTAACCCTAACCCTAACCCTAACCCTAACCCTAACCCTAACCCTAACCCTAACCCTAACCCTAACCCTAACCCTAACCCTAACCCTAACCCTAACCCTAACCCTAACCCTAACCCTAACCCTAACCCTAACCCTAACCCTAACCCTAACCCTAACCCTAACCCTAACCCTAACCCTAACCCTAACCCTAACCCTAACCCTAACCCTAACCCTAACCCTAACCCTAACCCTAACCCTAACCCTAACCCTAACCCTAACCCTAACCCTAACCCTAACCCTAACCCTAACCCTAACCCTAACCCTAACCCTAACCCTAACCCTAACCCTAACCCTAACCCTAACCCTAACCCTAACCCTAACCCTAACCCTAACCCTAACCCTAACCCTAACCCTAACCCTAACCCTAACCCTAACCCTAACCCTAACCCTAACCCTAACCCTAACCCTAACCCTAACCCTAACCCTAACCCTAACCCTAACCCTAACCCTAACCCTAACCCTAACCCAAACCCTAACCCTAACCCTAACCCTAACCCTAACCCTAACCCTAACCCTAACCCTAACCCTAACCCTAACCCTAACCCTAACCCTAACCCTAACCCTAACCCTAACCCTAACCCTAACCCTAACCCTAACCCTAACCCTAACCCTAACCCTAACCCTAACCCTAACCCTAACCCTAACCCTAACCCTAACCCTAACCCTAACCCTAACCCTAACCCTAACCCTAACCCTAACCCTAACCCTAACCCTAACCCTAACCCTAACCCTAACCCTAACCCTAACCCTAACCCTAACCCTAACCCTAACCCTAACCCTAACCCTAACCCTAACCCTAACCCTAACCCTAACCCTAACCCTAACCCTAACCCTAACCCTAACCCTAACCCTAACCCTAACCCTAACCCTAACCCTAACCCTAACCCTAACCCTAACCCTAACCCTAACCCTAACCCTAACCCTAACCCTAACCCTAACCCTAACCCTAACCCTAACCCTAACCCTAACCCTAACCCTAACCCTAACCCTAACCCTAACCCTAACCCTAACCCTAACCCTAACCCTAACCCTAACCCTAACCCTAACCCTAACCCTAACCCTAACCCTAACCCTAACCCTAACCCTAACCCTAACCCTAACCCTAACCCTAACCCTAACCCTAACCCTAACCCTAACCCTAACCCTAACCCTAACCCTAACCCTAACCCTAACCCTAACCCTAACCCTAACCCTAACCCTAACCCTAACCCTAACCCTAACCCTAACCCTAACCCTAACCCTAACCCTAACCCTAACCCTAACCCTAACCCTAACCCTAACCCTAACCCTAACCCTAACCCTAACCCTAACCCTAACCCTAACCCTAACCCTAACCCTAACCCTAACCCTAACCCTAACCCTAACCCTAACCCTAACCCTAACCCTAACCCTAACCCTAACCCTAACCCTAACCCTAACCCTAACCCTAACCCTAACCCTAACCCTAACCCTAACCCTAACCCTAACCCTAACCCTAACCCTAACCCTAACCCTAACCCTAACCCTAACCCTAACCCTAACCCTAACCCTAACCCTAACCCTAACCCTAACCCTAACCCTAACCCTAACCCTAACCCTAACCCTAACCCTAACCCTAACCCTAACCCTAACCCTAACCCTAACCCTAACCCTAACCCTAACCCTAACCCTAACCCTAACCCTAACCCTAACCCTAACCCTAACCCCTAACCCTAACCCCTAACCCTAACCCTAACCCTAACCCTAACCCTAACCCTAACCCTAACCCTAACCCTAACCCTAACCCTAACCCTAACCCTAACCCTAACCCTAACCCTAACCCTAACCCTAACCCTAACCCTAACCCTAACCCTAACCCTAACCCTAACCCTAACCCCTAACCCTAACCCTAACCCTAACCCTAACCCTAACCCTAACCCTAACCCTAACCCTAACCCTAACCCTAACCCTAACCCTAACCCTAACCCTAACCCTAACCCTAACCCAAACCCTAACCCTAACCCTAACCCTAACCCTAACCCTAACCCTAACCCTAACCTAACCCTAACCCCTAACCCTAACCCTAACCCTAACCCTAACCCTAACCCAACCCTAACCTGAACCCTTAACCCTAACCCCTAACCCTAACCCCTAAACCTAACCCAACCCTAACCCTAACCCCTAACCCTAACCCAATCCGAACCCTAACCCGAGCCCGAACCCTAACCCTGACCCCTAACCTGTAACCCTAACCTCTGCCCCTAACCCTGTAACCCTAACCCTACCCCTGTGACCCTAACCCTAACTCGTGACCCTAACCCGTGACCTTTAACCTGTGACCCTAATCCGTGACCCTAACCCTGACCGTAACCCGTGACCCCTAACCCGTGACCCTAACCCGTGACCCTAACCTGTGACCCTAACCCTAACCCGTGACCCCTACCTATGATCCTAACCTGTGCCCCTAACCCCTGACCCTAACCCATGACACTAACCCTAACCTGTGACCCCTAACGCGTGACCCCTAATCAGTGACCCTAACCCATGACCCTAACCCTGACCCTAACCTGTGACCCCTAACCCTGCCTCTTACCCTGTGACCCCTAACCCTAGCCTGTGCTCCTCACCTGCACCTGCACCCCTGGCCTGCACCTGCACCCCGAATCCTAGCCTGTACTCCTACCCTGCACCTGCACCCCTGGCCTGCGCCCCTAACCTGTGATCCTCCCATGCACCTGCACCCCCTAGCCCGTGGCCCTCACCTGCACCTGCACCCCTAACCTGTGCTCCTCACCTGTGCCTGCACCCCTAGCATGCACCTGCGCGCCTAACCTGCGCCCCTGGCCCGTACCTGCACTGCTGCCCTGCAACCCTAACCCTGACCTGGATACTGGGCCGTGACCTGTGCCTGGACCCTGACTGGGTGCCTGGGTCCTGACCTGGACCCTATGCCTCAGAAACCCTCAGAAAAACCCACCTGGAAAACCCTAAATGTTCACCTGGCAGGTGCATACGGATTCCTAGAGGTAGGGGGTGGGGTTATGGGAGGGGTGGGGGTGTGGCATGAGGGGAGGGGCCTGAAACCTGACACCTAGCGCTGTCACCTGACCTGAAACCTGACACCTGGCGCTATCACCTGACACCTGTAACCTGACATCTGGCGCTGTCACCTGACCTGACACCTGACACCTGGCGCTGTCACCCGATGCCTAGCACTGGTCTCTACCTGTGTCACCTGGCCCCTGATACCTGGCACCTACTGCTGACCCCTGACCCCTACTGTGGTCATCTGGCCCCTGCTACCTGGCTTCTACTCCTGATGGTGGTGTGTGGCACCTAACATGGCACTGGCCCCTGGCCCTGTGCCTCTGTGCTCCCTGCCCCTGTCCCTCTGCCCCCTCCACCCTATGTACTACTGTCCCACTTGGCCCCTGAACCTTACCTGCTGGTCTCTGGCCTGCGTGCGTTGTCTCTTGTGTGGCGGGCTCCTGGCGTGGTCCTGGCATTGTATTGGTATTGGGGCTATAGGGTTAGGGTCAGGGCTAGGGTTAGGGGGTTGGGGTTAGGGTTGGGGGTTAGGGGTCATGGTCAGGGCTAGGGGTTAGGGTTAGGGTTAGGTGGGGAGGGTGCTGGCATTGGCTCAGCATTTGGGATTATTGCCTCCAACTGTGGGGAGGGTGCTGGCATTGGCTCAGCATTTGGGATTATTGCCTCCAACTGTGGGGAGGGTGCTGGCATTGGCTCGGCATTTGGGATTATTGCCTCCAGCTGTTGGGAGGGTGCTGGCATGGGCTCAGCATTTGGGATTATTACCTCCAGCTGTGAGGAGGGTGCTGGCATGGGCTCAGCATTTGGGATTATTACCTCCAGCTGTGGGGAGGGTGCTGGCATGGGCTCAGCATTCAGGGTGATTGCCTCTGGCTGTGGGGAGGGCTGCTGCCTGTGGCTGCTTTTGGGGAGAAAGGGGTGTTGTTTGGGGTCCTGGTTAAGGTTAGGTTTAGGGAACAGGGCTTGTGTGTCATACCCCTTGTGTTTGTTGTGTAGTGTGTGATTTTTGAGCCCTTTCTCTTTATTCCCTGGACTCCCCCCGGGCTCTTGGCCTTTATTATGTTCTCCTGCTGCCTCCTCCTTGGGCTCTTGGCCTTTATTATGTCCCCCTGGAATGTCCCCCTGGGCTCTCGGCCTTTATTGTGTCCCCCTGCAGTGTCCCTCCTTGGCTGCCACCCTCTGTGTGTTTTTCTAACCTTTTTTCTGTGGGTGTTGTCCTTCCATGGGGGCTGCGGTGTTCTCCTGGTGCTGGGGGGTCTGCCTGCTGTGGCTGGGTGGGCTAAAATGGTGGCCTGAGGGGTGCTGTGGGGTAGTGCATAAATGGCGGGAAGGGGGGGCTTGCGGGAGGGGGCGCCCTGAGGGGAGCCGCAATGGCGGGAAGGGGGGCCGTGAGGCGGGAAGGGGCGGGGGGTACCCTGAGGGGAGCCGCAATGGCGGGAAGGGGGGCCGTGAGGCGGCGGGGGCTGCCCTGAGGGGACCCGCGGGCTGCAAGGGATGGGGGGGTACCCTGAGGGGAGCCGCAATGGCGGGAAGGGGTGCCGTGAGGCGGCGGGGGCTGCCCTGAGGGGACCCGCGGGCTGCAAGGGGTGGGGGGTACCCTGAGGGGACCCGCAATGGCGGGAAGGGGGGCCGTGAGGCGGCGGGGGCTGCCCTGAGGGGACCCGCGGGCTGCAAGGGATGGGGGGGTACCCTGAGGGGAGCCGCAATGGCGGGAAGGGGTGCCGTGAGGCGGCGGGGGCTGCCCTGAGGGGACCCGCGGGCTGCAAGGGGTGGGGGGGTACCCTGAGGGGACCCGCAATGGCGGGAAGGGGGGCCGTGAGGCGGCGGGGGCTGCCCTGAGGGGACCCGCGGGCTGCAAGGGGTGGGGGGGTACCCTGAGGGGAGCCGCAATGGCGGGAAGGGGTGCCGTGAGGCGGCGGGGGCTGCCCTGAGGGGACCCGCGGGCGGCAAGGGGTGGGGGTACCCTGAGGGGAGCCGCAAAGGCGGGAAGGGGTGCCGTGAGGCGGTGGGGGCTGCCCTGAGGGGACCCGCGGGCGGCACGGGGCGGGGGATACCTTGAGGGGACCCACAATGGCGGGAGGGGGGAGCGGCGGGCGGCGGGGAGGTGCGGTGGGGCGGTTTGAGGCGGCGGAGCGGTGCGGGACCGGCGGGGGGGCGGCGGCGGCTCACGGGGGGCTGGCGGGTGGCTGCAGGCGGCGGCGGGTGGCTGTAGGCGGCGGCGGGTGCCGGACCGGTGGGCTCCGGGTGGCGGCAGGTGCAGGAGCGGCGCGGGACTGACGGGGGAGTGGTGCCGGGGGCGGGAAGCGCTGTGAGGGGAGAGGGGCGGGGCTGGGGGCGGAGCGAGGGGCGGGGCTACATTACGCGCGCGCGCGTGAGGGAAGGGGCGGAGCGTCATGACGCGCGCGACGGGGGCGGTCCCGGGGGCGGAGCGGCGTGACGCGCGAGGCGGGGGCGGTGCCGGGGGCGGAGCGGCGTGACGCGCGCGACGGGGGCGGTCCCGGGGGCGGTGCGGCGTGACGCGCGAGGCGGGGGCGGTCCCGGGGGCGGAGCGGCGTGACGCGCGAGGCGGGGGCGGTCCCGGGGGCGGAGCGGCGTGACGCGCGCGGCGGGGGCGGTCCCGGGGGCGGTGCGGCGTGACGCGCGAGGCGGGGGCGGTCCCGGGGGCGGTGCGGCGTGACGCGCGAGGCGGGGGCGGTCCCGGGGGCGGAGCGGCGTGACGCGCGCGACGGGGGCGGTCCCGGGGGCGGAGCGGCGTGACGCGCGCGACGGGGGCGGTCCCGGGGGCGGAGCGGCGTGACGCGCGCGACGGGGGCGGGGCCGGGGGCGGAGCGGCGTGACGCGCGAGGCGGGGGCGGTCCCGGGGGCGGTGCGGCGTGACGCGCGAGGCGGGGGCGGTCCCGGGGGCGGAGCGGCGTGACGCGCGAGGCGGGGGCGGTCCCGGGGGCGGTGCGGCGTGACGCGCGAGGCGGGGGCGGTCCCGGGGGCGGAGCGGCGTGACGCGCGAGGCGGGGGCGGTCCCGGGGGCGGAGCGGCGTGACGCGCGAGGCGGGGGCGGAGCCGGGGGCGGAGCGGCGTGACGCGCGAGGCGGGGGCGGTCCCGGGGGCGGTGCGGCGTGACGCGCGAGGCGGGGGCGGTCCCGGGGGCGGAGCGGCGTGACGCGCGAGGCGGGGGCGGTCCCGGGGGCGGTGCGGCGTGACGCGCGAGGCGGGGGCGGTCCCGGGGGCGGAGCGGCGTGACGCGCGAGGCGGGGGCGGTCCCGGGGGCGGAGCGGCGTGACGCGCGAGGCGGGGGCGGTCCCGGGGGCGGTGCGGCGTGACGCGCGAGGCGGGGGCGGTCCCGGGGGCGGAGCGGCGTGACGCGCGCGGCGGGGGCGGTCCCGGGGCGGAGCGGCGTGACGCGCGAGGCGGGGGCGGTCCCGGGGGCGGAGCGGCGTGACGCGCGCGGCGGGGGCGGTCCCGGGGGCGGTGCGGCGTGACGCGCGAGGCGGGGGCGGTCCCGGGGGCGGAGCGGCGTGACGCGCGCGGCGGGGGCGGTGACCGGGGCCGGGACCGTGTGACGCAAGCCAGGGGGGCGGCGACCGGGTGCGGGGGGGCATGACACGGGCCAGGGGGGGCGTGACGCATGTGTGTGGGGTGGGAGCCTGTGATGAATGGGGGGTAGAGCTTAGGATGAGTGAAAGGTGTGGGTGGTGTGTGTGCGCACGGAAAAATTGGCTAATTAACTAATTATCCAATTATCTAATTCAATTAATGCTCCAGCTGGGATATATTAGATTTGACAAGGAAATTCAACTCATTTCCTTGACAGAGAATAGTCAAAAACAGCAGTGAGCAATGGCTACAAGAGCCTACAAGAAAGATGAGGAGAGACTGTAAGAGTGGAGTGATAGTGACCCACAAAGACCGTGCTGTACCCGGGCCCGTGCGTGGTCCTCGCACTTTTCCTGCATTCTGATTTTCTGTTCAGAAGTCACTATGTGGCCAAATCTCTGGGTCTGGCTAAACGGTGTTTAGTGCAGAACTGATGTGATGGTCACTCGGAATCGCCCAGAGCAGAAGCCAACTTGCAACTCTGGTGAAACTCAAGTGACACCAGCTGAGGCACATGCTCCAGATAACACACTGTGGGTGTGCCAGGGTCAGGGGCAAATGGTCAGGGCTTACCTTCTCCTAGTTTGAGGCCTGGTTTGGCAGCAACACAACATTCCAGTGCAGGATCAGTGCCAAAGGGAAGGGCTGCACAGATGCCCTGAGCCCCAGTCTCTGCATCAGCAGCAGTGGGTGGGTGGACCTCACCTACTTCCAGATTCAAATCCATTTGTTTGTCACTCCTGCTAGTTTATAGGCTCTGAAAGCTCATTTCAGCTGTTCAGTGACAGCACTAGCTGGTCCATGGATTTAAGGAAGCAGACAGTCTTTGGGAATGTGTGTTGCCATTTGAGACTTGTCCAACAAAAGGGGCACAGGAGGAGGACAGGTGTTAGGGACCGAGTCCGGAGAGCTGGCCGCATAAACGACACGTACACCGATACGATTAAGCATCCTTCTCCCTTTATTGTTCAACTATGCTGACTTATATCTACTTTTGCAAAGATTCATGCCCAGTCCCTCTAGATGGCCTCTAATCAGAGGGGGAGCCAGGCAGCTGTATACCTTGCCAAGGACTCTCAGGGCTGCCTGCAGTCAGGGGCCTGTTCAGGGGCTTTTCCTCAGCAACCCTGCATTGTCCAATCTTTCCAGGGGTATCATATGCCCTTGTTCCATAAGGAATCCCTCTACAGACAGGGAGTTGTCACCGGCCCCGTGCTCATGGGCTGCAGGGGACACCTGCACTGAGGAGGAAATGGAAACGGGAAAGAGGGAAATGCAACCGGATGGGACGCACCTCTGGCACCACACCTCCTCTTGTTCCTGCTGTCCTGGAAAGGCCCAAGTAAATCCAGTCCCTCAGACCTTGCATCCCTGAATGCCAGGAGAGCTGGTGTTTTACCCAGATCCCAGTGCCCTGCACGGCTGCGCTGACACGAGCACAGGCCGATCGCTCCGCCCAGCACCATCCCTCATTTGCCTCCCACGGCTCCCCAGGCGGCCCCAAACCACCCCAGCGTGTCTGTGCCAGGGCCAGGGCCTGCCCCGAGCCCGACCAGAGGCTGTCACCCAGCTCTGCACCAGCTGCCACCCCCGGGAGAGCTGGGAATGCACTGAGAGCTCGGCTCCCCGGGCTCCCCAGCACCCAAACCGGTCCTCAGACACACAGAAATGCCCAACCTGCCCCTCTGGGCACAGCCAAACACCACAATTCCATCATCCCCAAGGAACTCTGGCACTTGCCTCTTCACCTCTGCCCATTTCCAGTAGCCGGGGCTAGGACCGGCCTGTCAGAAAGAGCATTCCCTAGGCAGTTCATCCCAGCCCAGAGGAGAAGAGGAGCCTGTCCCTGACCCACACCATGGGCAGGACAAGGGGGGCCCTAGCTGGCTTTGCCTACTCCAACACCAAAGCTCTTGGTCCCAAAGATGGGGCGAGTTCAGTGGTTTTTTCCTGTCCTGAAAGAGAGCAGAAAAGGGAAGTTAATCCCACTGTGGAATCCAAGACTCCTGCATTTCATATTTCTGCTCTAATTGCTCACCGTGCAGTTTTAGCTATGGAAAAAAAAAAAAGAGAATGACACCATATCAAATAAAAGTGCCCTTTTCCAGCATTTTTATTCCAGGTATTCAAAGGATGCTTATTTCTCTTCTAGCATTGTTTCCCTCATTTTAGGAGAACCGTTTTCATCCCAGACCCCACTCGTCAGTTGTTCGATCCTCTGGCACTGGATTTGGACAAAAGAAGGGACGCACCTGGACTGCAGGAAATCACTGAGAGAAAACCCTTCCAAAACCTGACAGAGAAAAAACAACAGGACACGCAGGAAGACACATCCCTCATTTGCACGTCTGGAATGCTTTTCTAAAGACTTCTCTGCATCTGGACGCTCTTTGCTCTTGGCTTTCTTCACAAGAATGCATTTGCTGCTAAACACGTCTCAGACCCTTATTTGATCGGGATAAGGTGGGATGGAGATGAAGACTCCCACAGGGAATAGCCAGGGAGATGCAGGGCCTGGGAACATCAAGGATGGAGAAGAGAAGGAACAGGGATTGTTTTTCTTGTTTAGAGCCAGCAGTGCTGTGAGCTTGGAGAACACACGGCACCGCAGGGATCCAGGGCAGGAGCGGGATAACTCCGGGATAAGGGGAAGCTGCTCCCACTCCAGGGCTGTGCCAGTGAAGGAGGGGAATTTTTTAGTGCCTTCATTGCACACAGAAACCAAACCCAGCACCACTGAGCTGGACTTCCGTGAGCTGCAACACAAAGCGGCCCCTGGCCTTTGGGGGAACACAACCTCCCCGAGTCACGGAGCCAGGGGATGACACTTGGGAATGATCCTTGCTGCCTGCAGGCAAATCAGATGAGGGAGCCACAGGAGCTCTGGGGTTTCCTGCTCTTCCTGCAACGCCATCGGTCCAGACCAGGAGACCTTTCCTGGAACAGATCTTCCCTGTAAAGGGAGCTGCACCAAAGCTCAAGCCCTCATTTAGAGACCCTTGGAAAAGCAAAGGTGAGAGGGGATTACCTGGAGCCCCAGGGGACCGAGGGGAAGGCGATGAAGAAGCAGACAGCAAAGTGCTTCCACTGCTTCTCACTCCAGCAAGGGGAACATCCCTGGAATTTCACGTCCAGCGTCGCTCCCAAACCCCACAGGTGAACCCACACGTACTCCAAGGCTGATCTCCTTCAAACTTCCAGCAGCACAGACCCACCGGGAGGAACTGCAATCCAAGGACACACATCAGCAACCATCTTCCCGCTTGCCGCTCTCTCCACATTTTCCCTTTCCAGTGGGATGCAGGTGCCACCCCCCAGAGGCAGAAGAACTGCCTTGCAATCCAGTACAAAACCTGCCTGGAAAGCCCAGGATGCCCGGAGCCAGCAGCCGTTTCTCCTGGAGCTCCTGCTGACAGGCATTTGAAGCCTGCTGTGCCTCACAGCTGCTTTTCTGCCAAGGGCATTCCCATCTTTTCTTTTTTAGCCCAAATAAAGGTTTGCAAAGCTGAGTTTTGTGAGAAGTGCTTCATATTTGGATTATTCTTAACTTGGAGTTTCCCTCAGCACCAAAATCGGGGGGTAAACCCAACATGGCCTCAAAGGGCCATAAGATCCCAGATATCTAATCCCCAGTTCCCTCAGGATTGGTTCATTAAAGCTTTTCAGGGGTAATTTGGCAAACTTCAGGGTTTGGTGATTTCACCATCAAAGCCACATGAAACCTGTGCAAAAGGAACTTAACTAAAGCTGGCTAAAAGTGGTCCCTGCTGATGACTCATTAAAACACCCCCTTAAAAAGGAGCTAGGATTGATTCCACACTCACAAACCCCCCTTGCCACGATCGGCGCTCTCTGCCCGCCAAGGACACGGCACCGGGCAGGGACATTTCTCCCACTCCCCGGCAGAGACCTCCTCCTGCCACATCCAGGGAATCGCAGCCGCTCAGGGAACACCAACTTTGTCCTGGGCTGGGAACAGGACAGGGACAAGGAACACTTTGAAGTCATTCCCACCTCGGTGCTGTCCAGACCTGGCAGAAAGCGCTTCCCACACCTCTCCTGGAATTCTCTTCCCCGGCCCTTCCAGCTTCGGAAGGCTTCTGGGGGAGCCTCAACTTTCGGTGCAGCTCAGAAGCTGCACGCGCCTAAAGCATCCCCACGGGAACACGAAGCTTCCCTCGGGCATTTCGTTTCTTTATCCCAAATATTCTCCCCACTCAGCCACAATCTAGAAAGAACAAAAGGGAAAAGAAGGAAGACCAATTAATTCTGACGTAAGGAGTCTTGACTATCCTGACACACTGCCACGTGAAAAAACATCCCTGCCCCTCTAACAAATCCCTCTGATACTGGCTCCATTCAGGATCAATTATTTAAACGCTGTATTAAGGAGCGTAAGGACACAACGCTTGGAATTCTCAAAAACGGCTCAGCTCTCGGCTACTCCAAGCACTTTCCCACCCGGGGAGCTGAGCTGTCCCAGATTTAAACGCCACGTTTGATCCAAATCCGACAGAAATCTGCTCTTGTTTGGTTACTGAGCTTTCCCAAAAGCTGTGCAGTCAAGCCTGGAAATCCTCACTGAAGCTTTGCCATGTCACATCGGGATTTACCCTTGGGAAAATCCCACTCTGAGCACTTGGGTTTCAAGAGGTTGCACCCGATGTTACAGACGCAGAATTCCTGTGGGGTTTGGCATTTCCTGCACCTCCAAACACGTGAAAAGAATGAAGTGCAGAGTCCCAAGGCTCCATTATTGCCATTCTCCTCACATCCCTTTCCTCAGCTGCACGTGGCTTTGTGCCTCCTCTGAAGGGCTGGAAAGGAATTTGGGAACCCCCCCTCAGCTTCTTCGGTTTTCAGCCTTTTCTCTGAGGCAGCCCAAAAGGCAAACAGGAAAAAAAAAACCCCAGAAGTGCACAAAATCCCAGCCCCTCCCAAGATGCAGCTCCTCACACCAAACCTTGGGAGAATCCCTGGTGCTTCCAACACCGCTGCAATCCCACCTGGAGCTGAGCTTACAGGGTGCTCTGCCTAATCCACATGCAAGCCTGGATAGCCCAAAGCCTGCAAGAAAAGAGGAGGCAAAGTGAAGGGGAGAGGGGAAAAAACGGAGTTTTGGGTTTTCCCCGTGTTTGCAACAGGATTGAAGGGCAGGATGGAGAGGTTTCATGGAAAAGAAGTACCAAAGGCTGCTTAATTGCCAGCAATTAGCGCTGCTCAGGTTGAATCCAAGAGGACAAATGCACCGGGATCAAACAGGAGCGGCCGACAGGATGGGTTATGACACAGATCTGTGAAGCTGGAGCCTTCTTTCTTCTCCCGGGCTCTCCCAGAAATTCTCCATGGCCGGACGTGCTCCCGCTCTCCCCGCTGGGGAGGATGGACTTGGATAGCCCGGGTGACTGGTGAGCCTGAAACAAGAAAGTGATGCAGTGATCCAAGTGTTTTTCCAAGGAAATGACATATTCTCTGGACCTGGGATAACCCATATCCCATGGCCTTCTCCAGGAAGGGTCCCAGCTGGATATGGTCTCCCAGAAAGGATTCCATAGGGGCTCACCTTTTGCTTGGAGCTTGGCTGAAGTCCTCAGCAATGCCAGGGAATGTGGCCATTGGAGGCTTTGGGCAGATTTGGCTCATTTGCCTTTTTAGGCTTTGTTTCTTTCTCTCAGCCTTCCCACTGGATTGTGGCTTCCGAGGAATACGTAAAATCCCATTCCATTCCTATTCTTTCGGACAATTTTTTGTACCGTTCCTGTACAAAACGAGGGCCCCTGTTCGGATGCTTTTCCCCACCGTTCCCCAGCAGTTTTATCTGCCACTGCATTCCCTGCGTTGCTTGGGCTCTTCCCAGATCTCTGAGCTCCTTCACAAGGCAGGAGATCGATTTGGCCCAGGAACTAAACCCTCCCGAGGAATTGTCTGATGCCATCTCCGCATTTGACAGCTGATCCTTGTGCTCAAAGGATCCCTCTTTCTTCCCTTCAGCCAATTCCAAGGCTCGCTGCCCCCAGCTGGGATCAGTCCCCAGTCTGATCCCTGCAGTCTTCCCTGCCGGGATCTCCATGGGCTACAAATGTAAGAATTAATTCTTCCCACCCCTGCCCAGTTCCAAAGGATTTGGTGTCTGCCTTACCCGGCTGGAGCCTGCTTCCAACTCTGTTCTTGCTGCTTCTGCTGCTTTCCATTTCCCAGGAATTCCACCAACGGAGCGACAGCGTTTTCCAGCTCCGCCAGGATTCCCTCTGTTGCGTTTGGGTGCTGGAAGGATATCAAAACCAGGGTCTCTGGGGCTTTACTATCAGGAAATTACATCCCCGGATTTGTTCATTTCCAAATATTATCTCTTCCCAACAAAGCACTGGGCATCCAAGGAATACAGAAAGTGATGGGCTGACCACTGCTTACTCCTCTGGAATGTCAGAGCTTGGAAAAAAAGGGCAGTTGAGGCTTCTCCTGGTGCTGCCCGTGAGGTGTATTTTACTTAACAGCCCCTTCCTGTGTCTTTCCCTGTATCCACCAAAAATCCACCCGTTCATTCCCCAGCTGCTTGCTTCCTGCCTCTTTTCCTGTATCCAACAGAATTTTAACAGGTGAATATTCCCCTCTGGAAGAGCACCTTTCATTCCAAACTTAAGAACAAATGAATCACTTCCCTTTGACCGTCCTCAGTAGGATTACACTGAGAGCAGTGGATGGAAAATGATCCTCTCCTGGTCCCTGCTGGATTCCCGGAGCAGGGATTCTTTCCCTCTTTCACCCCCCCCACGGTGCCCTCCTCCCCCTCCCGCCCCACCCCGCACCCTTTTCAGGCTTTGTTCCACAGCTTTTGCCTCCAGACCTCAGATCCTTTCGTTCTCCAGGAGCTCCCAGCAGCTCCACAGCCATTCCTCTCCCATCCTGATCATTTCTCCAAGAATGGAGCTCTGCATTTCAATTGCCTTCTCTTTTCTCTGACAATTCCCACCAATCCAGACCTAAAACTGACACAAGGAACACTTGGTGCCCACAAATCCAAACCCAGACCCGGCCATCCCTAAACCAGCAACTCCCGGACAATTTGCGTTCATTCCAACCTAACACTAAGGACTCACCCAATCCTTCAAAATTCCCAAGAAATATCCCGTTGCCTTCACAGCTCCCAGGGGATTCTGCTTTGTGCTCACAAGGATTTGGGACTTCCCTGAAAAAAACCGTGCAGGGCACGCTGGAATCCCCGATCCCGTGAATCCGGGGAGCGTTAAAAGCTCGGTCCAGCCTGGGCCCCCGGAAATTTTTGCCAAATATCCCCCAAGTCCTTGGGATAACAGAACTCTCTGGTACTGCATTTTTGGCGTTGGAAAGCCTGGAATTACTTTATTCCTAGCGCTGGGCTCTGCATATGGCCGAGAAAATCCCACACAGACCCAGATTCCAAACTTTTTGATACATTTCAGCAAACCGAGAAATTCACCTTCCCTGCTTCTTCTTAAGGGCATCCTTCTCTTCCCTTACCCGGCAGGCTCTCTCCCACTGGGGGTGGGTTTTTCCCTTCCCATGCTAATTAGTCCCTACTTCTAGGAGGTTTAGGCACCTTTCTTCCCTGCGAGGGATTTCTTAACACAGCTACCGAGGCTTTGGGAGTCTTCTTTATCTTCTACTTTCAGGAAAAACACCCTGTGATCCATAAATGCCACAATCCAGACGCCCAACTTCAACAAGACATCCTTTTTACCTAAAAACACACACTCTCAACTCTTAGATCTTTTAAAGTTTTACCCCCGCAAAATTCCCCTATCTTTCCACCACTGAATTCCTCAGTCCTGCTTCCAAGGATTTCTTGAATACCACGGGGCTTTTCTCAACATTTACCCCCCCAACCTTCCCTACGTGCCCACTGCTCATCACCTCATTTTTCCCTCGATGTGTTCGTTCTCCACCCCAGAGAGTTTGTCAAGTGTTGCCTCCAAAATGTTCCCCTTCTGTCCACTACTGAGTTCCCCATTTTGCCTCCAAAATATTCCTTCTGTCCCCTCCAGATTGCATCCACTTTTACCCCCAACATTTTACTTCCTCTACAATATTGATCAAACCTTTTCCACCCCAAGAATGTGCATTCTCTCCCTTAAACAGCACCTCAGCTTTTCCCTCGAAAATGCCCCAGAGGGAAACTCAGATTCAGCCCCCAAACTCCCATTTTCCTACACAAACAGTTCTTGTGGCCCCTCTCAATTCCCCCAGGCTTTCAGCTAAAGGAAGAACTGGAAGCCTATTCCCTCATCTCTGCCCTTGTTTTGCTTTCCCGGAAAACCTTGCGATCCCACACTTTCTCCAAGAGATCTGCTGGGAGTACTGGAAGGTTTGCTCTCTCAGAGCGCCAGGGGGGTTTACAGCACTTGTTCCTCTGCATCTTTACCCTTTTATCAGGTTTCCCCTGGAACGGTGTTGTGGGAGAAGCTTGGAATTACCAGAAATGGATCAGGTTCACATTTCTGCCCCACCAGTTTTTATCTGGTTTGAAATTCCTGGAATTACCCTCAAATGTGCCCTAGAACACTGCTGTGAAAGGATCAATGAGAAGAACAGCCGGAAAGCAGAAAACCACCTCCAGCAGCAGCCAGAATGATCCCATTTCTCTTCTTACCTGGTCCTGCCAGAGCTCCCAACAGCCATTCCCATTCCAAAACAAGAGCTGTGGAAGACATTCCTGCTGTCCGTGAGGGTGAGGTGGCAGTTCTGGATGTTCTTTGCTGTGGAATCAGACAACAAACAGAGTGTAAAGGATCTTGGTGGTCCCTTCCAAGCCAAACCAGCCCGTGATTCCATGCGTGGATCAGCACCTGTGCCAGCTCCATTCCAGAAACCTCCTCCCACTAACCCAGAACTTTCCTTTTTCTGCTCAACATCAGGGATTTGCTGCCGAGTGCCCCGAGCAGGGGACGCCTCAGCCTTCCCTGGGACCGCAGCATTCCCTGGGCTGCCTCAGCACTCCCTGCGCTGCTGTTCCACGCCGATCCCGTGGCCAGCGCCTGTGCGGGCTGCAGTGCCGGGCTCTCCCCACAAGGCGGCAGCACCGGGAGCGAGCAGCCCCGGCCGGTCCCGCTGGCTCGGGGCAGCTGCGCCTTGAACCCGCCCTGAGCCGGCGGGGCTGTGAACACAACGAGAAAAACCCCACCGCTCCCCTTTATTTCACCCTCAGAGGCACAGGATCGCAGCATTTCCTGGGCTGGAAGGGACCCACAGGGAGCATCGAGTCAAAATCCTGGCCCTGCACCCCAAGAATCCCACCCTGTGCCCGAGAGCCTTGTCCAGACCCAAACTCTTCCCCCAAGATCCTGAAAACACAGCGGGGCTGGGAGAAGGATGACCATGGAGGATTTTTTATATAGCTCTCCTTGTATGATCGTTATATAATATTATTAGATAGTCCAGGAACCCATCCCTGTGCCGGGACAGCCATCCCTGTGCCGGGACAGCCATCCCTGGGCCGGAATACCGATCCCCCGCGGCCCCCACCGTCCGCTCGGGGCTGTCCCCGTTCCCCGCTCACCTCCGAGCCCGGAGCACCCGCCCCGGTGCCCCCGGCCCGGCAGCGCTGCTCCCCGGGCTCCCCGCCATTGCCGCTCCCGGCGAGGAAGGGCGGAAGTCGCCGGTACCGCACCAATGTGGCTATTCGACCTTCTCAAGATGGCGGCCGGAAGGACCCCGCTCCGTCTATTCGACTGCCTGAATGCTCCCGCCTGCCCCAGGCGCCGCTGACCCCACAGTCGGTGTCCGCATAGCGGGAAACGCCTCAGAAAACTGCGTGCAAGCGCTGGGCTGGCGTCGGCATTGCGTTCAGGCAGCCAAATAGACGCAGCTTGGGGGGGAGGGGGCCTTCCGTGCCGCCATATTGAGAAGGTCAGAAAACAGCGTACAAGGTCGCCATCTTTAGTGTGGCGGTGACGTAACTTCCGCCCTTCGCCGCCATCTTGGGTGCTGGCAGAAGCCACTTCCGGTCGAGCCGCCATCTTTAGTGTGGTACACTTAAGGGCCCCCGCCGCCCCTCACAAGGGCTTCTGTCTATTCGGCTGCCTGAATCCGGCCCGGACTCCGACGCCGGCCCCGCGCTTTCCGCGCGATTTTCCGCGGTGCTTCCCGGTATGAGAACACGGCTGGTGGGGTCAGCGGCGCCGGAGGCGGGCGACTGCTCCGCGACCGGCGGCAGGCATCGGCAGGGACACCTCTCGCAGGGGCCTAGTGCGTCCGCCATCTTGAGTGTGGCGGAAGTGTAAACCACCCTCTGCAAGGTCCTGGCAGGTTCTAATAAAAACGTCACTTAACGCCGTCCCGAGAGCGCGGAACTGCGCCTTCCTTTCCGAGCCGCCTCCTTGAGAGCGACACGCGGGCGGCTCGATTCCAACCGTGCCCGCCCGGTGCTCCCCGCCCGGGTCGCGCTGCGACCGCGCCTCTGCTGCCCGGCAAAACCGGCCCCGCCGGGCCGCCCCCCGCGCTGTCATTCCTCGCGGTCACCGCCCCGCACGGCGCCCACTCCTTTCCATAGCTGTGGCCCCGCTCACGCACGGCCGTGTCCCTCGGCGCTCCGAACCGCCCTTCGCCCCTCCCCTCCGCTGACAGACCCAGCCCCGCTCGCTCCCGCTCCTTGCCCTTGCCACGCTCGGCAGCCGCCGAGGCCGCCGCCTTCTCGGCTCAGCCGGCACCGGGCGGCAGCAGCGCCGGGGCGCCGTGTCGGGGGCGGCAGTGCCGCGCTCTCGCCACCAGGCGGCAGCAGCGCCGCCCAGCTCAGCCCGGGGGCAGGGACAGCAGAGGGAAAAGCCGGCTCTGGGCGCTCTGCAGCTCCTGCAGCCCGAGCGTCTCGGCTCCTGGGACCAGGCACTTGCTTCTTTCCTTCCTACAGAAAAACGCCGGCTCGTTATTCGCAAAACTTGCTGATCTCTATTCCCAGCTTCTTATATCCCTGTATGCGACAGAGTAGAGAGAGAGGGCTGGCTCATTTCAAAATGAATTTACATCTAAATCAGTAGCACTTGCCTATAGATGTAAAAGTGAAGAACTTAACAGGTTTTAGTATTCTGCACACATCCCTCGCTGGGAGGAATGGTAAAAAGTTAAAAACAAATGAAATTTAAAAAGAAGAAAGTTAGAAACAAAGTTACAACGGCAGAAATTTATAAACAAACAAAGAGGTAAAATACAAGAAACAAACAAATTTCCAAAGGTCGAAAGTTAAAAACAAACAAAGTTAGGAACAAAAAAAAAAAAAAAAATTAGAAACAAAATTAGAAAGGTAGAAATTCAGAAACAAACTCAGAAAGGCAAGTGTTGAGCCTTTGACAGGGTACCCTTCCTTCTCGGACCAGGGTGAAAGAGCAGAGGAGGCTGCTGTTCTGCCAAGTTCTTTATTTCACAGTCTCACAGCTGTCTTGAAGGCAGAGTTCAAATGGGGTTACATGATAAAGCCAAGCAGCAGCAGCAGCAGGCAAAACCAGCTTCTTCTATATGCTCCATACACTGTATTTTTTCTTACAGAAGAGTGGATTCTATTTGTTAATTGACCAGTAAGATTAACACACCATTCTAGTTTTCTTTTTCTTAACCCATCCTGGTCTAATTCTAACAGTCGTAAGCCTCACACAAGTGTCATCTGCCCTTGTTCCATAAGGAATCCCTCTACAGACAGGGAGTTGTCACCAGCCCCGTGCTCATGGGCTGCAGGGGACACCTGCACTGAGGAGGAAATGGAAATGGGAAAGAGGGAAATGCAACCTGATGGGACGCACCTCTGGCACCACATTTCCTCTTCTTCCTGCTGTCCTGGAAAGTCCCAAGTAAATCCAGTCCCTCAGACCTTGCCTCCCTGAACGCCAGGAGAGCCGGTGTTTTACCCAGATCCCAGTGCCCTGCACGGCTGCGCTGACACGAGCGCAGGCCGATCGCTCCGCCCAGCACCATCCCTCATTTGCCTCCCACGGCTCCCCAGGCGGCCCCAAACCACCCCAGCGTGTCTGTGCCGGGGCCAGGGCCTGCCCCGAGCCCGACCAGAGGCTGTCACCCAGCCCTGCACCAGCTGCCACCCCTGGGAGAGCCGGGAATGCACTGAGAGCTCGGCTCCCCGGGCTCCCCAGCACCCAAACCGGTCCTCGGACACACAGAAATGCCCAACCTGCCCCTCTGGGCACAGCCAAACACCACAATTCCATCATCCCCAAGGAACTCTGGCACTTGCCTCTTCACCTCTGCCCATTTCCAGTAGCCGGGGCTAGGACCGGCCTGTCAGAAAGAGCATTCCCTAGGCAGTTCATCCCAGTCCAGAGGAGAAGAGGAGCCTGTCCCTGACCCACACCATGGGCAGGACAAGGGGGGCCCTAGCTGGCTTTGCCTACTCCAACACCAAAGCTCTTGGTCCCAAAGATGGGGCGAGTTCAGTGGTTTTTTCCTGTCCTGAAAGAGAGCAGAAAAGGGAAGTTAATCCCACTGTGGAATCCAAGACTCCTGCATTTCATATTTCTGCTCTAATTGCTCACCATGGAGTTTTAGCCATGGAAAAAAAAAAAGAGAATGACACCATATCAAATAAAAGTGCCCTTTTCCAGCATTTTTATCCCAGGTATTCAAAGGATGCTTATTTCTCTTCTAGCATTGTTTCCCTCATTTTAGGAGAACCGTTTTCATCCCAGGCCCCACTCATCAGTTGTTCGATCCTCTGGCACTGGATTTGGACAAAAGAAGGGACGCACCTGGACTGCAGGAAATCACTGAGAGAAAACCCTTCCAAAACCTGACAGAGAAAAAACAACAGGACACGCAGGAAGACACATCCCTCATTTGCACGTCCGGAGTGCTTTTCTAAAGACTTCTCTGCATCTGGACACTCTTTGCTCTTGGCTTTCTTCACAAGAATGCATTTGCTGCTAAACACGTCTCAGACCCTTATTTGATCGGGATAAGGTGGGATGGAGATGAAGACTCCCACAGGGAATAGCCAGGGAGATGCAGGGCCTGGGAACATCAAGGACGGAGAAGAGATGGAACAGGGATTGTTTTTCTTGTTTAGAGCCAGCAGTGCTGTGAGCTTGGAGAACACACGGCACCGCAGGGATCCAGGGCAGGAGCGGGATAACTCCGGGATAAGGGGAAGCTGCTCCCACTCCAGGGCTGTGCCAGTGAAGGAGGGGAATTTTTTAGTGCCTTCATTGCACACAGAAACCAAACCCAGCACCACCGAGCTGGACTTTTCGTGAGCCGCAAAACAAAGCGGCCCCTAGCCTTTGGGGGAACACAACCTCCCCGAGTCACGGAGCCAGGGGATGACACTTGGGAATGATCCTTGCTGCCTGCAGGCAAATCAGATGAGGGAGCCACAGGAGCTCTGGGGTTTCCTGCTCTTCCTGCAATGCCATCGGTCCAGACCAGGAGACCTTTCCTGGAACAGATCTTCCCTGTAAAGGGAGCTACACCAAAGCTCAAGCCCTCATTTAGAGACCCTTGGAAAAGCAAAGGTGAGAGGGGATTACCTGGAGCCCCAGGGGACCGAGGGGAAGGCGATGAAGAAGCAGACAGCAAAGTGATGCCCCCTCCCCACAAAGGGCACTCTGACAAGAAGAAATTCAGGAGACTGCATCACCAAATAAAATCCTAATGGCAACTGCTTCAATGCACCAGAAGAACAAAGAACTCCCACTCTGCATCCAGCAATCCCTGCTCTGCAGCCTGTCTGCATCTGCTTTTGTAGGGCTTGTGGGGCTTTTGCACTCACTTCATTCTCCAGGGCAGTTCCCACAAACAAAGAATGACTGAATTTCTGCAGACTGTCACTCGGCAATCCAGGGAAACGCACGTCCAAAAGGGAAACAAACGCACGTCCAAAAGGGAAACAAACGCACGTCCAAAAGGGAAACAAACGCACGTCCAAAAGGGAAACACTTTCCTTTGAGCCCTTTATTTCAAGGGGTCTCCTTTTTACTGAGCATCCAGTGAGAACAGTGCCCAGTTGTGGCTGTTATTATTTCTCTGCTTTTGCTGCGTGGCAATATTGTGCTGGAGCTCTGCAGAACACCCACTTCAGCCCTTGTCTCACTGGGGCACACCGAATTGACAAAAAAAAGGCACAAAGATGAAACTCCTAAAGCAGCAGCAGCCCCAAGTCACTGAGCTGCTGCTTCCCAACACCAACACTCTGTGTCTCAGCAAACACTTGCAACACATGAGCCAAGGCCACAGGGGAGTGAAAAGCCCAGAGCTGCAGGCAGGACAAGCACTCCATTGATCAGTAACAAACCAACACAGCTCAGCTGGATGGTGCACTTAAGACTAGACCTGGAAGCATCAGGAAAAGCCATTGGAACACAAGCTCAGCAGCACAGAATCCATTTGTCACCAGCTGATGAGATGGGATGCTCTGTGTGGGACATGTTGTGCATTCAGCTTCAACAATGCCACAGCAGCGCCGAAAAACTTCTGCTTTTAACAGTTGGAGAGGATTTTCTCAATGGAAGTGAAGTTGTCATTAACAGAGGAACAGCACATGATGCACAGCATAACCTGCAATAAAAAGCTTTTGCTTTCCAGCATGTAAACATCCAGGTTACCGGACTTTAGCTCATATCAACGAATCTGATGATAGATTTTTTTAAAATTTTTCTTGGAACTAAAAAAGTAAAATCTTCCATAAAAGGATAAAGCACAAAAATACTCTCTCAGTAAGTCTCAGGAAGCCATTTAATACCTTCCATGTCCTAGGAACAACTAGGCAAAACACTTGGAAAGTGTGAGCAGTAGAAATGTTGACCATTGAATGTTTGGCAGCCGTGTGCTCCAGCCCCTGGGAGGGGCTTGTCCCCCACTCCACACCAGTCCTGCAGCTCCCCAGCTATTTCTTCTTCTTCTTTGGGGGCTCATCCTCAGAGCTGCTGCTGCTGCTGCAGGAGGAGCTCGGATCCGAGCCGAAGTCGGAGGAGGAGGAAGAGCTGCTGGAGGAGGGGGAGGAGGAGGAGAAGGAGGAGGAGGAGGAGGAGGAGCTGTCCTCACTGTCACAGTCCTCGGAGGAGGTAGAGGAGTCCTGGCTGTCAGAGGAGGAGTCGCTGGCTGAGCTGTCACTGCTGCTGCTGCTGGAACTGGTCACACTTTTGGACGTGGGAGAGAACAAAGAGCTGAGCACAGCCCTGCCAGAGCCCATGGCACCGTGTTCTCTGCTCTGCTGTAATAATCCAAAGATCAATTAGTTGCCTTGAAAATTTCCAGGCCTCACCATCTAAGATGAATTCCTGTGCCCTCCCTCCCTTTTCCACTCCTGGATGAGTGGATTTTGGCCATTTGAGCAATGGCAGAGTGGCCCCAGGGCATGACATAGCCCAGCAGGACTGCAGAGAGGGGCAGAGAGGGAAAGCTGGCCAGGATCTCGTTCCTAGCCCTGAGCAGGGGCTTTACTGGCCTGACTGTCCTGTACTACCTGAGCTCTGGGGACAATGAACCTGGCTCAGTCCCTGCCTCACCACTGCCACCGTGAAATTCTGGCACTGCAAGAGTCAAGGGAGGTTTCAGCAATGATTTCAGCAAGGTCAGAGCTGTCCCCAGTAAAAGCTGTTCTTGGACTACTCCTGGCAGAAAGCTTCATTGCAAAGTCCCTTAAAACTTCTGGAGGGCCACAGGGGCAGCAGGCTCACTTCACTTTGATTTCTGCTATCTGTCTTTACCTCCTAAAAATAAAGACAAAGAAAAATGCTGTAACATAGGCAGCATTTACACTTGCCCTACAAACACAAACAGTGACTCACCTTCTTGCAGGAACCCCCTCACCCGGTGTGGGGCGCTCTGCCACGGATTTAATCCATCTGCATCTGAAAGAAAGTGATGACAAAAGTCAAAGGGCTGCATGAGAACTTAACAGCCCCAGCCATCCTGTGTCCATCTAGGAATACCATCTAGATGCCAAAGTACACCCTATATTACAAATTTCAAGTCCCGGGGCCTTGTTCTATTATACCTATAGGCGAGACTGCAGCAGGGCAGAGCAGCTCCAGGCCATACCCATGCAGTGACACAGCAGATGACAAATGAGGGGATGCAACAAGGAGAGAGAACTCTCAGTGAGAAGCATGACTGCAAGCACAGCTAAGGGCTAAGGCAAAAGACCTGCAACACAAGATGCCCAAACACAGAACGCACAATAGACAAGTGACACAACATGCACTGGGACTGCTCTGCCCTGCACACCTCAGCATTGTGATCAAATGTGAGACTTTCCCTTTATGTGGCCTAAGTGGCCGCTTCTTGGGTATCCCCATCTCCAAAGCTGACTCAAAACTCCCTCCTGGCAAGTCCCGACCCAACACCCCGCTTTCATTCCCTCTGTGGGTCATAGCCCTCAACTTATCTCTCGGACATCTGGGGATGTGAATCTGCCTTGGGCCGCCTCTCGCTATCCAGGAAGTTCCTGCCATCGCCACGCTGGTGTGTCTCAGTCAGCTACAATAAAGAAAACCAAACATCAGTACAGGAACTTAGTGGCACATCGGTCAAACCCCAACAATTCTGCTACTCACCGTCTCCTAAGAGGGCCCAGGTCCTCGGGCTGCACGCTCTGGCCATGCTCCGAGGCTGACACCATCATCGCAGGGTATACCTGGGTTGAGTGGAGATAAGGTGTTGTGGCACTGCTGGAACTTGAGTGGACCCTTGCTCCTCCTCCCTCCCTCCCCGACTTGCCACAACTCCTTGGCTGTTGCCGAAGGCTACCCGGATGGTACCTCCAAAAGGAAAGTGTAACAACTTCATTGCAGAGTCCTGTAATACTTCCAGAGGGCTTACGAGGGCAGCAAACTGGGACCATCAGCCAGTCAGCGAGGAGATTCAGCATAAAAAAGTGGACCCCCTATAACACATAAATGACAATGGATGCTTAGAACTGCACCAGAAATTGATAACTGAGCAATAACCACTCATTCTGTCCACCAGTCACCGCTTACCTCACTCACTTGACCTTGGCTGCTGAGATCCAGCTTTACCTCCTAGAAGTAAAGACAAGGAGCAATGCTGTAACATAGCCACTATTTACACCTCCCCTGAAAAGCCGAATGATGACCCACCTTCCCGGGCAAGACGGGGCAAAACAAAGGAAAGGCATGTACCCACATAGGGTCCAAAGGCATCACATTAGTGTGGCAGTTTTCATCTGAAACGCTTGACCGTGACCTCTTTCCGCAAGGGTCTCTGTCATATTGGAATAGTGGTTTGAATGCTGCAGACCACCTGTAAAATACAGAAAAACCAAAGGATGCTTACAGTTTTATCACTAATAAAACAACTCTGGTAGCATTTACTTCAGTGCTGGAATCAATACTTGTCTTGGCCACTAGTACTCAGCCGGCTCACAGTCTCCCCTGTGCCGAGACCTGGCCATGCTGAGCACTTCACATCTTCAAAATGAAACGAAGAGCCGAACATAGAGCCAAAAGTCAGGCCATCGCTCAGAGGTCAGGTGCCAACTCACCTGGTCGCTATGCTCCTCTGGCCTCCTCCATTTGTGCCAGGTTTACATCCTATCCCTCTGCCTCTGCAAAAAAATTATTTGTCAAAGTCACTCAGACACACAGGGAAAGCTTAACTTTTCCCAAGTTCTCATTTGTCAAAGCAAACTGCCTAGGATCTGACAACGGCATACATTAAGACGAACAGCTAGAAAACTGCGAGACGCTGCCGTACCGCCAAACCTCACACGGACTGGCCACAGTTGCTGTGTCCGAGGTGTGACTTGGGTGGCTAAGCAAAGCTAAAGCTTACCTGTAGAGTCTTCTTTCTATTCCACCTACTCCCCACTCTATTCCACAGGGCAGAGCAGTTCCAGGCTAAACACAAACAACACGTTATGCTACAAACAGCATAACACAAGAATGATAAAAAAAGCTCCCAGGGAGAAGACTGACAGCGAGGACTGAGACAATGCCAACAGAGATGACCGATGGTGTGGCAACAATGGACAGAGGAGGCTCTAAGGAGCAGAAAACACGACTGTAACAGAGTGACCTGTTAGAAGAACAGCCGGTCACAATGATCAAGACAGCTGCGAGACAATGCTACATTCAGAATGCTCCTCATATCCTTACAAGCCCCAGGACATTACAACTCACAGGTGGAAAGGATAGATAGCAATACAGCCAGGGACAAGGACACAAAAGGCATCCGACTCTACGCTTCTGAGATGCGATTCCAAGATGCGGCCAAGCCTGCCAGTAAAAGAACAAACGAACATCATGCTGAGAAGCGCGAACACTCAAGAACCTAGAAATGATGAACAATGCTTGCAAAAAGGTCCTCGAGGGAAGAAGGCAGAGATAGGTGATCCAAAGGATCCCGAAGACACGCTAGACAACACGACACAGGCTGGAACTGCTCTGCACTGCACACCCTACGGTTGCAATCAAAAGTAGAGCCGCTACCTGTAGCGGTCCTAAGAGGCCCCTTAGAGGACATCCTTTACCCCTGCACTAATTATTAAATCTCTCCCAGGAATTTCCACCTGGCTACCCTGCTATCATCCCATCTCCAAGTCAAAGCCCTCGACTTATCTTTCGGATGAGTGGCAACATGAATCCACGTTGGATGCAAAATGAGTCCTCCACAGCCATCTCTAAAGATCCCGTGATAGCCTCTTAGTCAGCTAAGATGAAGAAAACCAAAATCAATGCACAAGTTTAGTGGTACATGGGCCCAGTACCAGCAACTCAGCTACTTCCCCTCTCCTAAGTGCACCCAGGTCCTAAGTGCACCCTGGCTTCATCTCAAGTCAAAAGCTGTGGCCATTATTTCAATAGACACCTGAGTTAGCAAAGGACAAAGTTATATGGTGTTCCTGTGAGCATAGTAGATGCATTTATGTGCTTTAAGACATGTAAATGCATCTACTGTGCTTAAGGAAAAGCCTCATGGGGCCCCAAATGGATACCTTTTTCTACCATGCAGCCTTCAAAAGCCCTCTCAGTGCTTCCTAAACCGGCTACCCTACTCACATTCACTCTCCTAGACACAATCCACAATTTACCTATTGGAAACCTGGATTACAGATGTCATCTTTGACTTGGGGCAGGTCCCTTTTGTGCTACAATGAATACATTGAAAAAATTTGCAATTTCATACTTGATGCAACCAGAAGTTACAACACTTCTAAAAAAAAAAAAAACCCAAAACACCCCAAAATTACAGAAGCACCTTACCATCCCTGAATGCTCAGGCCAAAACCACGAGCTTAAATAGCCTCTGTGTTCAATGCTATCTTCTTCGTGATGTCTTCAAAGCCTCTGTTACTTTAGAGGCCAAAAGCATCCACCGAAAAAAAATGCTGAGATAAGCCAAAACATCCCCTCTATTGAAATAAGAGGAAAGCCCTTACTCCCATCCAGCCTAGGGAGGGAATAAACCCCTTTAGCAAAGGCTGAGGTTAATATACCCCTGGCCGGGCCCGCCTCTCATTCCCATGATGCCTGGGAAAAGGGAGGAGTTAATTACCACAAGGTATAAAAGCTCTCAAAGGCGCTACAGCCGCTTGGCTGCTCTGACTTAAATTCAAGGTGAGTAAAGGGCTGGAGAGAGAAAAAAACTCTACAGAGAAATGATCATACTCTCTTTTTTGCTAAAGCTGTACTGAGTAAAAGGGCAGGGACTGGGTAAAAAATAAAAATTTGTATTTTGGCAGCATAGATAGATAAGTGAGATAATTAGTTGTTAGTTTGCATAATTATTAGAGTACAGCTGCAAGAAACAATGCAACAATTTTCTTAGAGAAGGGGAATGGAACCAATTTTTCTCCTTGTTTATTCCTATCAATGGAATATTGAGCACAAGAATGCAGTGTATAAAATGTATTGGTCCTCTTGGATGTGAAAACGTTGGAAAGACAGACATACATCATTAAAGGTGGCTGTGGGCTAGACTCTGTGAACTACATCTGCAAGCCTTCCCCCCTCAGCATTTTCTCTAGTATGGCTAAGAGAGGGAGGTACATAGACTGTTCCAGGCACAATCAGAGGACATCAAGAAGCACAATTGTGGTAAGACCTCTAATTAAAAGAAAAAAAAATTGAATTGTATCTCCAGCTTTTGAGGTCACTTTATCTGGCAGTAGTGCAGGATTCCTGAGGGTGCTGTTCTACTGTTCTAGAACCAACTTAGAGCCTCCCATCTGCTATCGAAGAGCAGCTCAAACAGGACACAGCCCTTCTTGCTGAGATGCACCTCAGAATGCTGGGCTCGTCATTATTAGTGAAGGCTAGAGTCATTAGCGAAGCTGTGTTTTCCACCAGGTTATCTGCTAGAACATCATTTCTGCATAGTTACCGATGTCTTGCTTGTGCATAAAATTGATTTACTTCCTGACTCCCTAAGCTTATTTTGCTTTTTTAAAACAAAAAACCAGTGAAAATCAATTTAAAATTGTTCTGCAGCTGCTGAATTATTCTCTGTATCGTGTCTTTAGCAATACTGAGGGGCGCCATCGTGCAGCTGCTTACAGGAATTGGACTTCATCTCACTGACTGGATGGTGAAGGATGCTGTATCAGTCCCTGGATATCAACACTGTGGGAAAAGGGAAGATCTTTTAGTGCTAGTCTTTCTTAAAGAGATGTAGTATATAAAATGTTCCGGCTATAAAGGGAGGACAACAGGGGCTGCAGAAGAAGTGGAACAGGGAGCTGTGTGGCTCAGAAAGGGAAAAGAAAGAGATGCTGTAGCAGCTAAGGATCGACCCCTAGCCCCTCTCGCAGCAGGTCTAACGTCTCCTGGAGCCTCTGGCTCATCTGAGATGCCACCTCAGCAGTCTAGACCCGGGCAACTCCAGCACCCGCCACCAGCACGTCCTGCCCCGCTACCCCTCAGAGGAAAGGGGCTGCAGAGCCCCATGGCTTTGGGCCATGTCCTTCCCCCTCACCTGCAGCTGGGCTTGGCTGCAGTAGGCTGGGCTCGCCTTGGTTCGGCTCCATTCGGCTCGGTTCGGCTGTGCTCGGCTGAGCGCCATTCGGCTCCGCTCGGCACCGCCCAGTCCGCAGCCCCGGTCCGGCCCCGCCCGAGGCGAGGGCTTGGTGGGCGCGGCGGGGCCGGTGGTCGTGGAGCGGAGCGTGGCCGGTAGGAGCCGGAGCTATCCGGAGGCCTTTCAGGCCGCCCCCGAGCCTAGGAAGGCGGCGGCATCTCGCGTCTGGCAGGCCAGACACCGGAACGGCATCCGCAGCGAGGTCTGATCTTGCCCCAGCGGGCCTGGGCTCTCCACCTCACCCCGGGAGCAGCCGGGCAGTGCCCGGCCGCGGGGCAGCGGAAGGGTGCGGCGGGGGTGGGGAGAAACGAGTTCTCGCGGGCCAGACTCGCGGGCGTTGCGGGGATCCGCGGCAGCGAGGTCTCTCTCGCAGCCGGTGCCGATCGCGGGCCCCACAGGGCTCTGCAGGAGGGGGGGGGGGGGTGGTTAGGGAGGGGAGGAGGGAGATAGTTTGCATTAGTTTTGCCGGTCGAGCTCCGGGGACCTCGGCAGAGATAGTTCCAGGGCTGTGCAGCTGAAGACGAGGTGGCCGTCTGTTCCAGGTCTGTCCTCGGATCCTGCTCAAAAACACCTCGCTATTGGAAGGAACACTCAGATCAGGCGTTTGCTGACTAGTAAGAGTTCTCGCTGCAGATGTCCTCTGGAAGAAAAACTGCGTGTAAACTTTTTATATGACAGAACGAGACATAACGAGGGTTATAGGAATTAACCTTTGTCTCTCATGCTTTCCTAGTCCCGGCATTCAGGGAGAGAGAGAGAGATGTCGTTGAAACCATTCGCCTATCCGTTGCCCGAAACAAGATTTCTTCATGCTGGCAGGCTTGTGTACAAATTTAAAATCCGGTATGGCAACTTCAGCAGGTACGTGTATTAAAGCCAGGAAGTCAGCCTGCAGTTTTTTGACTGCATGTGGCAGTGAGTTGATACAAGACCTTAAATTCATACCTTGGGGGCTACTCATTTCCTGCCTATCTTTCACTGACCAACAAAGTGGCCGTTTAAAAGCTGCTGCTGCACTTCCACGTGCTGGGTAATTTGAGCTGTAGCAAACGCTCCTGTTTCACTACCTTGTGGGAATTTTGTGCTGTTTGGTGTAAAAAGAGTCACTTTTTACAGATAGCATTTTGAAATTCTGTAAGCTTTTGAGAAACTTTAGAGCCTTTGTAATGTTTTAATGCTGTCTGGCAACTGAGCATCACGTGGCAGCTTGCTCTGCAGTGGAGTGAGGGAGAGAACTGGAAGGGTAAAAGTGTAAAAGTAAAACTTACGGGTTAAGATAAAGACAATTCATTCAATGAGTAAAGCGAAAGACACATATGTAAGTGAAGGAGAATAACGAGTTTAGTTTATTCACTGCCTCCCGTGGGTAGGCAGGTGTTTAATCTTCAGAAAAGCGGGGATCTGTCACGCGTAATGGTTGCTTGGGAAAAAACCCGCCACGGCGTTTCCCCCGTATTGTTCTTCCTTGTGTTTTATTCCCGAACACAACATCCTAGGGTCCGGAATATCCCTTGAGTTGGTTGGTGTTAGCCGTACCATCCTCGTTCTCTCCCAGCTTTGTGCGCACTCCCAGCCTGCTCACTGGTGGGATGCATGAGGAGCAGAAAAGCCTTTGATGCTGGATAAGTACTGCTCAGCAGTAACTAAAAGTATCCATGCGTTCTCAACACCGTTTTCAGCACAAATCCAAAACACAAGCACATGCAAGCTGCTACATAGGCTTAAAAGAAAACCATGTCCTCTTCTTCAGTCCCTCTCATGCCTTTGATCCCAGCCCAACCAGTGAATCCCCTGCAGTCAGAGAGCAGGTCTGACATCCTTGTCATTAGTGCCTTGCCTTCTTCCATTCTTTCCGCCCTCATTTCCTTGCCACCATGGCAGTATCCTTTCCAGAATGGTGCTTTTGTTTCCCTGATGATTCATGACCACAGCATAAGCCTTGGGTGGGTGGTATATGTCCTTCTGCTTTGACGCCGAGTAATTCCTTTCATCGAGTCGTTCCTTACAGAGCCAGGAGAGAACCTTTTCGAAGAGGGACTTCTTGTGTCTGTCCATGTTCTGGCCCCTGAATTGTGATCATGGCTGCCTGCCAGACCGTAGACCAGAGAATACTTGCATGCCAGGATTCCTTGTACTCTATTTACTTATTTCCGAGTGACCTTTATGTAATTTGTTTGCTTTTTAATAGGTTCAGATTTTCTTTAAGACCTTCTCTCTCCCTGTGTGTTTGATTATTGGCTGATACCTGGCAGCAAACAGCTTCTGAGAAGATGGCTTCCAGAAGCTGTAGTTGGTATTTGGGAACAGTTTGAGGTAGGCGGTACACAACTCCCAGCATCGCAGGGCCTAGCTCCGGTGCTGTGAAGGGCCATTTCTCTGCAGGCTTGCACAGAAGGGGATTAACAGACATGTGCTGCTAGTTCCTCCTTTCAGTCCCTGAAGCAGAATGTCAAAAAAACTGTCCTGAGGGTTACTGAGGATTGGTTGAAGAGATCTGATCTCTCATCCGTTGTATCCTCAGGCACAAAGAACACAAGCGGGTAGAAAGTTCACAAGGAACAATCCTTGTGGATGAAGGATGTTTAAGAGTAATAGATTAGGAATTTACCTGCCTGCTAAGTACTTTTTCCTGTTCAGTGGGAATTATGTTTTGTTGCTCTTTAAACTCTTGCGTGAAATGTAGCTTCATTGCATTTTGACTGGGATGGTTCAAACTCTCTCTTTGTTTCACAGCCCTCCTAACCTCAATCTCACTGAAAGTGCTGCCAAGGAGTCAGAGGTAGGAGCTGAGACAGGTCCTTAAATGGGTGTTAGGCTGAACAAATCATATCCTTATGGGACTGAGAATGTCATTTCGAGTGTGAGTAATGGGGAGCTTCCCTGGAGAGTCTGAGGGTGAAAAAAAGAAAAATTACATAAATGAAAAATGTTCTTCGACAGGCAAAATTTAATGTAGAAGAGTCATGCTTTTATTTGAAATATTCCAAAGAAGCTACTGACCGTTGAAATTGCACAAATGGAAACTCCTGTTTGCTGAGCTAGTTGCACCCAGGTCCTGTCTAGATTCCTCTTCAGAGTCATTCTTGCAGGAGCTCTTTCCCAGGCTTTCAGTCTCAACCTCAAACCTGACTGTCACTTTCAAGTTGTCAGGCTTGACTAGCTGTAAAACCCTCTTGGTTTTTCAGGTGAGCTGGCTTGATGGAGGCAAATCTAATGCTAAATTGCATGTGCTCTCCTTGCAACTCTCCGTGGAACCAATGGGTGTTCTTTTAATGATGCCATTGCTTTGTGTCCAAGCACAAACCGACGGTCAAAATTGATGAGTTCCATTGTTGTTGTCTTCCTGAGACGGAAGAAAGCCCCTGCCATTACTGAGAAATTGAGATCAATATACTGCCTGCTTAAAAATGCCCCTTCCTATGACTTAGTTTTTAAAAACGTTCCGAGTACAGTAATAGCACAAAAAATATTAGTGAAGAAGATATGCTGATTTTAAGTGATATGAAGAATTACAGGGGTTTTTTTCACTTTTGAAAATATTGAAAGGTATTACTAGAAAGTTTTGTGTTTGTAGAGGAGGAGTTCGTTGGGGCTTAACTGCAGTTCCCTAGTAACTGATTTGGGTCAATATTCAGAGAAAGAGGAATATGTTTATTTTCAAAACAGGTAAATGCTATGTGTGTTTTGCTGGGGAAAAAAAGTTACTTTTTAAACTTAAAACTTACTAAATTTAAAAGCACACCTCCACTTCCCATAGTAATTCTTCTATGTTAGTTCAAGATTAAGATACTCATTCACCTGAATTTCTATGAGTCTGTCAGTGCAGTGCACTTTGAAATGATGGGAGGGAGCGGGGCAAAGAAGGGGAGGAGGAAAAGCAGAATATCTAGAACCTGGTCTTCCGTGATTCATGCAAGCTGTAAAGTAATGTTAATTTTTTCCCAAGCCTTGAAAGCATACTTGATGGTGGAATTGTGACTATGTTTTTAACAGTTTTCCTTTGTTTATTTTTTTGGCCTCTCCAGGAAGTGATTCGAGTAATCCTTGGAAATCTTGATGATTTGCATCCATTTTCTACGGACCACTTCACCATCTTTCCGTGTATCCTTTCTTTCCTACTCGTAAAAGATTCAATGGCTTGTATCTCTTGGGCATTGCATAATTCAACATTTATGTGTAGGAGTGTGCAGATCTTTAGCTGGAGTAGGAATACTTCGATCTTTGTGGTTTGACGTTGGCTGAAAGTATTGGGAACACCTGAGGTGTTACTTTCACCAGAGAACTGATGTGACAAGAGTGTTTTGCGGTGTTTTCGTCCAAATGCCCCTGCGTTCCAAATGAGGTTTAGCCAGAGCAAATCAAGGTGTATATAAAGTGCCAGGAAGCCCACCTCATGCGCTCGCAAGCTCACTCAGTGCATCGTTCCCAAAGGTTCGTGGAACGCAATACGCTCCTTCCAGGCCCAGCAATGCTGGCCCATGGGCAGGGAAACTTGTGAGGTCCCTCAAAGGTTAAACCATGGTGAGCCTTTGGGGATGGAGGGTGGGAGCGAGTGTGAGTCTATGCTCATGTTTCCACAGAGATGGCTGGGAGAAGCCAAAAGCACCTCACATAGTGAGCTTTACAAGGAGCAGTGGTTGAGCTGGGATAATTGGAAGTCCAGACAGACTTTTGAACGCGCAAAGCCTGCAGGACTGTCACCCAGTTATCCTGGTCCCCTCTTAGCGTACATCTTTGAAGCCTAGAAACAAATGTGAAGCAAATGTCATCTGCATAGTATTCACCTTACCGTGCTCACCCCCCTCGCTCCTGTGGGACCGGTCAGCGGATCTTTTCCGTCTTCCCTAAAGTTTGCAGAGGCATTGAGCTGCCATCAGTCTGGCCCGCTGTCCGCAGACAGCACTGTAAAAGCTCTGTGCGATTGCACGGCATAATCGTACAGAAGCTGATACTCGAATATTGGCATGCACAGGTTTTGAGGAGTGTAGTTTCCTGGGATTTCACTTTTGATATGTAAGTGCTGAGGCATTTGAGATTGGATTATTCTAGCTAGCAGCCGTACTACAGGCTCCTCTGCTTTCTAGGTGTTTTTTCATCAGAATGCACGAAGACTGGCCTTCATTTTTTTTTTCTCCTGGCTTGCGCAACTGCAAAGAATTTAGCTGCATCTGCTATGTATTCTGCAGAGTATTAATTTAAATTGACAATAATTTGATTAAAGAAATTGTGACCATTAATATTTCTGTTGCAGTTGCTGTAGTGTAATGGGTTAAGAAGTTACTCTCCTGGGGCTCCTGTGGAAGAGAAAAGTAACTCAGTTAAATGTTAGGGTTTTCCAGTCCTAAAGGTGTGTCAGCTTTTGGATCAGATCTGGCATCACCTCCCGTGATTCTGAGTGCCCAGGGGTAATGAACACCTCCAAGGCATTCCACTCCTGTCTTAGAAGACTGCATTATGCCGCCTAATAGCAGGCAGGAATGAGGCCATCCTCTTTCTCTGTCCAAAGCAGGTACATACGACAGCAACTTAGTCCTGTTGCTGTCAAGAAGAGAGGGTAGCCGAGAGCATCATTATATGGGAGACACCCAACCCAACCGACATTATTGGTTTGCTTCTCTAAAGCTCAGCCAGTTTTGCCTGTGCGTTGAGGAATGTTTGGTTCGCAAACTTGTATTTCTAGAACTTGCAAGTCCATCCAGATGCTCAGCTACCGCTGGGCCTGGTAGAGAACTGTGAGCTCAGAGGTCTGGCACGAGAAGTCGTCTTGCAGTTGGTGTCTCGGGCTCCTCTCTGTAGAGTGGCTCTTTGTTAATCACCAGCTAGGAGTCCTTCAAGCCAAAAACCAGGCAATTTCATTCCTTAAAGGAACTGATTGTATCAATGTTTCATCATCTTCTGTCCCTGGGGTGTTAGTTTCTGCTAGCAAATGTAGACTAACGGTATTTGTTTCACCTGTTTCTCCCTGAGATCAGAGGTGCGTGGGGAGACTTAAGTCCAGCACTGTTTGTTCTTCCAGGCAGAAGCTCCTGGATGTCAGAACTGCACCCGCATAAAGGAATGGCTGTAACTTATCTGTCAGTTACCTTTTTTCCCCCATTTTGAGCTGTGAAGTAAATTTAATGATGCTGCTTCTACAAATCCCAATCCTTTTCCATTTTAAAATAAAATTTTAATATAACTCCCTTTTAATTAGGAAGACTTCTGAGGGTTTTTTGTATTCATAGGTTTGGAAGAGCCTGACATGTTTTTTTGCAGGAGGGTGTCAAGACTGAGAGCAAACACAGTTAAGGGAACGCTATTAATACAGGTGACTGATGGGGCGGTGTCACCTGGATAAGTGTTTCCTGTAGTGCGTTACTGGTGCAGTTTCACAAGTTCATAGTAACAAGGCCGTATTTGTTTCCTTGTGCGCATGTGTAGTGTGCTGTGACTTTTGAAGCTTTAAAAGACATTGTCAGGACTTGTGCTCCTTTGAAATGTTTGTGTTGTGTTTTTAAGTCTTGCCATTCTTCTCAGATTTGAGTAAATGGAAGCGAGTATCAAAGGTGAAATTCAAACATGAGAATGTCCATCTTGTGCCTTATCTTGCCATTCTTCTCAGATTTGAGTAAATGGGAGCAAGTATCAAAGATGAAATTCAAACATGAGAATGTCCATCTTGTGCCTTATCCCTACATTTGCACGTTGTATCTAGAATTGAACTCATTTCAGCAAAACTTCTCTTGCGGTAAGTCGCCGTGGTTATGTTTGGGTAATTTCTGGAAACATCTATGTCTTGCTTTTCTCTTTTCCTTCGCCTACTGTACCTGAATCAGAGAGAGCAAAACCGCATGTGGTGTGACTGTACAGGGAGTTTGAAATAGAGCATAACAGGGTGCTCTTTATTGTCTCGTATTGCTTTTTCCTGAATTTTCCTTTGTCTTTCCAACCACTGCTGACTCTTTAGCTGGTATTTTTGTGAAGCGTTGCCCAGTGGTTCCCAACCTTCATTTTTTAATGTCAGTCACTGGGCTGGAGCTGGCACTGTATATGGAACGCATGGTTTTCTTCCTTGTGCTTGACTACATTTGTTGATGTCGAACATCACACTCTTCATTGCTATTTTCCTAAAGAAAGAATGGATTTTTATAAAAAAATAATGATAGTAATTGTGGTAATAATGTCCTTTGTATAATTAGAAAACATTTTCACCTCCATAGTGTCTCGTTTTCCAGGTTTTCTGTGAATTCCTTGAACAACCTCAGGCCACAGCTAAGGCCTCTGGGGGACTCTTCATTTAAACTCCCCTGTTGTGAAAACTGAGTATTCTTACTATTTCCTGTTCTGATTATCAGGCTCTGAAAAAAGTTACTGGTTTTTTTTATGACTGCTTAGCAGGTAACCTGATCTTTATAAAATGGCCAACTAGTAATTTCTTAGTCTCGCCTATTTGTTTTCCCTATCAAACATCCCATGTTTGGATGTAAAATCTTATAACCGTGGAGAGTTTGCTCACTTCCCTGTATACCTGCTTCAGTATTTAATTGCCCTCTCCAGATAGTACAGCATTGCTATTCTAAAATTAGGAATATGTAAGGCACTGTTGCTTTCAGACTTGATGTCTCAAGTTTCTGTTGGTGAGGACTTTTCTTCAGGGAAATAGGTGTGAATCCCATACATCCTATAGCTGGCCAGTATTCTCTAGAGGCTGTGTTCCAGATGTCTTTGCATCTTCCATCTGGTGCCCAAAGCACGGCGAGACGCTAACTGTTCGTTGGGCCCTTCTCTTCTGAAGACGCCTTTGACGTCTTCAAGACGAGCAACTGTCCCATCCCATTGATACCTGGTGTTCATAGCCAGGAATTCTGGTTCGGAAAGAGCTGTATTTGAAGGTTTTCTATTTCAGTGTATCATATTCAGGTCCAGACTGTTTCACAGTAGTTTATCTTGCTCCCAGAAGAGGAAGTGCAGTGCAAAAATGTATTCTTCAGTTGGTTAAAGAAAGTCCAGTCTAAATATTCACCAAATTTTATACCTCTGTTGCAGGTAAAGAAGTAAACAAGGGCAGCGATGAGCTTGTAAGTTGTGCATTTGGTTTTGTTTTGTTGTTTAATTTATATTCTAACTATTCTTGAGGAGCAGAACACATGTTTTTTGGCAATGCTAGAGTTCTCCTATCTCTAGCAGTTAGTCAGTGTAAAGTGGCACTGAATTCTCACCTAGAACCATCCAAGGGGAGAGAGGTTCTTCTGGCAGTTCTGCTGGGCTTGGAATGCAGTCCTGTATCAGGACCCGAGAGGACCCTGCTGCTTTCAGTTCCATGAATTTTGTGCGAGCCTGACTGAGTGAGCTGTCCAGTGTTTTCTTCACTGGAAAAGTCTGTGAGGTTGATATTGCTGAGTAATTAAGTAGTTCCCTAGGTACTGTGTATGTCATAAACAGCAAAGTTAAGCTTATTTGAGAAGTTTTTGTGTAATGAGAGCTCAGGGTAGGTTTATTTTCAACGTGGTAAGTGTCTGAAGATGGAGCGAATTAATGAAGAATAATTCAAATCCAAATTCCCCCAAGGAATTTTTCTACCTCTGCATTCCTGCTCCTTACATTCCTTGGCGGTCCTCCAAAAATGGAGGAAATAGGATGTCCTAGAAAGAAATATTTTGTTTAAAACTGTTGAGCATAATTCTCTGGCTGGCCTCCCAGTGCTTATTTTAGTCCTGAATCCTTTTTTGCCTTTCAGTGTATAAGCAGAAACAAGTCTTGCAAAATATGAATGTATATTAATTATGAATTTTGTTCTGAAATAGAGAAGTCAAAATCAGTTATCAGTACCAAATTTGCAATGTTTGAAGGTCAAGAGAAGAAATGAAATGTCAGAAAGTACCGCAGTGGAAGAAGCAGTGAAGAGGAGAAGAGTGGAAGTCAGAGCTGAGACCTCATGGCCACAGCCATGTGTGGACAGGTCAGTTGACTCCAAAGGAGTATGCCAGGACACATATTAATGTTTTTAATGTCTCTTGTACCTTCCTCATATTTAATTTCTGTGCAATCCTTTGCCCCATTTTTCTTCTTCCTTCTCTTCCGTAGGTAACAGAATGTAAGCATCATTGTTCATATTGGGAAAGAAGTGGTCCCGTGCTTTCCAAGTTCCCGTACCATTGACCAGAGCTCTGCCTGTTTAACTCCACTGTGTTCCTATCCCTTTTAAGTCACAGTGAGGTCATACCTCAGCGGCCAGATAGAGCAGTGCACTAGCTTGCACACCTGAGCCTGGGACAGCAAGGGAAGAACTGAAACAAGTTTTCCACCTGCTTCCCAGGATGCTCCATTGAGCCAGCTGATGAATGCTGCCCTCTTGGCTCGAGGCCGGTGGCAAAACACGTTGGAACTTGCTCTTTTTCAAGTGCTTTAAAGTCTCCCGAAATCGCACGTGTTGTGCGTACACAGGAGTATTTTTGCACAACTTCACCGTTTGTTTCTTCGGTAGCTGAACTTGTCATGGCGATTCCCAAGTAGGTCTCTGTCTCTGGATTTTACAGAATGGTTGAGGTTGGACAGGTCCTTTGATATCATAGAGTCCAACCCCTCCTGCTCAAGCAGGGTCACCCTAAGCAAGTTCCTTCAGGTCTTGAGTAGACTCTGAGGGTGGAACCAGTGCAACTGTGGGGAGCCAGTTGCAGTGTATGACCCCCGTTCTAGTCAAAAAGGTTTTTCTTGTGTTCAGATTTGATTTCATGTTTTGCAATTTGTGTCCTTTGCCTCTTGTCCTGCCAGAAGACAAGAGGGCTGAGGAGAGCCTGGCTCCCTGTTCTTCATTCCCTCCCATCAGGTGTACATTGGTAAGATCCCACCCAAGCCTTCTCCAGGCTGAACAGCCTCATCTCTGAGCCTTTCCACTTAGAAAAAATTCCCCAATCCCATCATCGTGTTTGCATCGTGGCCCTTTGCTGGGTTCACTCCACTGACTCCCAGTCATGTGCTGGGGTTTCCAGTCCAGACAGGGCACGCAGAGCAGCCTCAGCAGCCTTGAGCAGAGGGGAGAGATCACTGCCTGAGGGCAGTGATTTGTCAGAGCTCTGCCTAATTCAGCTCAGGGTGTTGTTGGATGCGTTCAGCATGAGGGTACAGGCTGGTTCACGGCCGACCTTGGGCTTAGTTCTTGACTACCTCTCAGAGACCCAGTTACAGGCTAGTTACAGGCTGTCAGGCTTCTTTCTTTAGAGAGTGTATTTTTTTTTTTTTAAAAAGAAGAAAATCTATACTGGTACCGAATCCTCAGGACTATGTGGCAAACAGTCCCAGATCCATCACTGGTTGGAAGTGTTTATGCGTACCTTTCCCCTACTGCGTACAGACCGTATCCAATCGTCTACCTTGTTGCCTTATTTCCTACCCAATTCCCAAATGTGTTTCATGCAGAGATTTTAACAAAGTCTGAAGCCAGTTCTTTTCCTGCTCATACAAATGTAGTCCTTTAATCCCACCCCTGGCCCCCTGGCCTGTTTCTAGTCACGGTACAGCTGTTGGAAATGAGGGAGGAATGAGCCCAGGATTCAGAATGCTTTTTGATTTCTTTTAGCCAAGATGCAAGCTGTAGATTAATAAAATACAAGGCCAAAAAGGGCTGTTTCATGGTCCAGTCTGGCAGTTCTCTCTAGGTCCTGTATATTGCCACAGCAGTTACGATTGTAACAATCTGTAGTTCTTAAGTGTATGCTTGAATTCAAAATCAAATTGGTGAGCGCTATCTTCAAGCCTTATGTAATTTTTTTTTCCAGTTGTTACACTCTTAGGCTGAAGAGCTCATTCAGGCTGAGCATCTTCCCTGCCCCGGGAAGGAGTGTGTCTGCTGTAGTGAGACCAGCTCTGTCTTCTCTTCTCTCTGGACAAGCTCTTTTGCTTCTAAAATCTCTTGGGGGATTTGGGTTTTCTTGGCGTGCTACTGAGTGTTGAGAAATCAGAATCTCCAAGTGACACTCCCAGTGATACCGATCACCCCAAGCGAAGCCAGGATGGTTTCTCTGCACGTACATCCCTTCATACTTCCCCATACAGAGTTTCCGCTGCCATTTTAATGCTCCGTGACCAAGTCTTGCCAGATTTTTCTGCGGTTCTTTGCTACCTGCCCTTGTAAACCTTTTAGGATTCACAAGCTTTCTCAGATATCTGCTCATCCCCCTTTTCATGTAACACTTTTTCTCTTTAATTGCTTGTTTGTCTTAGTAGAAAAGCAGAACGAGTGCCTATTTTCATTTTTAAGGAAGACTTTGAAACATGAGTACTAATATAGATTAAAGGTATGTATCTTGAGTAGAGGTACTAAAGTCCTGGTTTCTAGTGAAATACTTGGAGTAGCCATTTACAGGATTGCTTCCTTTTTGTGACTTTTTGTAAACTCAGTTTTTACTTACTTATCTTTAGCACTGGAGCTGACGGTGTTCACCACATGAGTAAACCAGAGCATGGATTTAAAAAGGTAAGCAAGAGGATATTCAGAAACAGACACCACCACCTATTTAGTCCTGGACCCTTACAGTGGCAAGCATGAAAATCCCTGCAGGTCATTTGTCCCCTTTTTCCCTGCTTCACCCTCATAATTTTTGATATTTTTGACTCCTCACCAGACTTAGCAAATGGATGAGTTATATTTTTTTGAGGCGACACAAACTTTTCTGACTGTTGAGCCACAAGCTCAGGGGTAAGCTCAGCCCCTGAGAGCTGAGCCTGAGGGATGCCCTGCCTTTTCTCCAGTACTCCAGTCCTCTGTCATCTCAGATGCCCCTTTATGGAGAACTCCACAAAGGGCCAGCAGTGGGTGCTGGCATCTTGCCACTGGCTTTGCTGTGACCATGTGCCACTCCCCACCAGTGTCCTTCTGTTTGCTGATGGCCATGCAGGCATCACCCTGTTCCTGAAACAGTGCCATGCCTTTTCTCGCTATAGCACCAGAAGGCAGATTCGTGACAGGATTGTTCCAGAGGGATTGGCTGTTGCTCTCTAAAGCCACTGTTTCTCCAAAAACCTTGTTAGGAGGAGAAGATTCTTTCTCTTTTAGCCCACGGGCTCTGAGGCTGCCCTGACAGAGCTGCTCTTAGAGACGCCCTAATGCCTGTGTCCTCCTGGCTCTTGCGCATCTGCCCATGTGCACTTCATCTGTTTCCTGGATGCTCGTTCTAAATTTAATTGAAATCCCTGCCATGCTACCACCTTCCTGGCCTGTTCCCCCTCTCTTAACTCTTTGGAAGAGAGTTTTTTTCCGAGGAGGCAAACACCTTTCTCTTGGGTTTGCCCACAAAGGAAGCCCAAAATTTTCTTTCAGAACAGGGTTTTTTGACAGGTTTGTCGGATTTTCAGGATAGGAAGAAGACTACCTGGTAACTTATTGGGAGCATGCAGTAAAGAATAACTTCTCTAAAACAAGCAGATTTATTTGTCTCTAAAACTTTTATCATCCCCCCCCTGCTTACATTTGCAGGTGTCTGCACATGCCCTCTCTGGCTTCTTTTCTCAGGTACTTGAAACACTCTCTTGGTGAGATAAGGGTCATCTTCTGAAAGATGCTTTTTGTTATAATCAGGGTCTCCAAAATTCCTCTGTTGCTTGTACAGTTTTCAAGATATCAGAGTCCTTGAAAGCTGGAGCTCCAGGTTAGCAGGTTGGACCCTGAAAAATAATATGGCAGGTGGCAGAGATCGGTGCAAGGTCCTCTTGTGTTAACTAATATGGGAGGGCATGTCTTGAGTGCTTTCCGGGTAAACTGGAACTGTGATGCACAAATCAACTCAGCAAATAGCAACTCAGGTGAGAGGAACCTTCTCCAGAACAGCTGCTTGTGCCATCATCATGACTTATCCTTGAAATTGCACTAGTCAAGGCGCCATTGCGCCGAGAGCGATGTCTGGACACAAACTGTTCTGTTGATGAACGCTAGATCGGGTGTCACAAATACTGTGTGAAATCATGGCCAGAATTCTTCTTCCTAACGTGCATTTTTAGAAGTTGAGAGCCAAGTACTTCCGTGACATGCTTTCCATTTGGGTTTTGTTTGGTTTTTTTCTTTTAATTCGGGATGAGAAGAAAGATTAGGTTTAGGATAAAAACATGTCAGTAGCTCCTGTACTTTATCGGCGTTTTTCTGGTCGTTCTTCCAAGGCTCTTGCTCAGTTTATCAACAGTGTATGGCTTTGGTTTCAAATTCACCTGGTGTTTTATAATGCTTCTCAAGAAGGGAAGGGTCTCATTAAACAGGAATGAAATCTGTCTACATAGAACATGCGGGATTGACTTTGGGACGTGTGCACTGGATTCGGAATGAGGAGCATAGAAGTGCCACAGGCACATGACTGTTCAGTGGATGGCATTTTCAGCTGTCATCCAAATGTCTCCCAGGCCTGTGATGGTGACATCTGGTCAGGATGAATGTGGTCAAACCTGCATATCTTTCCACTTACACAGTGCATCAGTAAAAGTCAAAGAAAGAAAGAGATGCTTGGCCTGTCACTCCAGAGAATTTTCCAAACTTCGTTAATGCTCTCAGACTAAACTGCAAAAATCTCAGGCCATCAAAGGTTTGGAATTTTGTGTTCACCTGAGCTTAGCTGTGGTATTTGGGGACATGGTTTAGTGATGGCCTTGGCAGTGCTGGGTTAGCAGTTGGACTTAATCTTACAGGATTTTTCCAACCTAAATGGTTCTGAGATTAGTGCAAGGGAAACACCATCAGGATCCGCCTTTCTTTTAGGGTTTACTCTCTTGTAGAAGCTTACCTGCTGATTTGTTGTGGTTTTATATGCTTATCTTGGTCTTTGTGGTACTTTGCTGATCACCTTCCTAATGGGTATTCCTGGCCCACCTCTTGCTTCTGGCACTTTTCATTTTTGTCTCTTCCAAGTTAAGTCTGTGTCCCAGGATTACGTCTTAGAAGGGCTAATATCCAGGGGCCTGCACTGTCCAGGGTCTATTGTTTCCCACAGCTCTTCTGTTCATGTTTTTTGAAATCTCTGCCTATTGCATAGCTACTATTAGTTCACTGTCTGGTATGCTAAAGCCTTCTAAATGAATTACAGCTTTATGTTATGTCCTGAGGAGGGAGGTGTAACAATACCTTGGTGAAGAAGGTCCTCATAGTAGCAGAAAAAAATTCTCAAATGAATCCACACAACAAAGACTGTAGACCTTGCTTTTTAATACTTTTAGGAAGCAAGCAAACAAAAATCTCTGTACAATAGAATTTAGCATTATGTAACAGTTCTTGGGTTCCTTTTCCTTTTAGAATTCCTCCAATGCAAATGGGCTTGAGTTTAGCCTGGCATCCCATACTAAAGACTGTGACCAAATGAGTTTCTGTGAGTAAGGAGTTCCTGGATCCCACTGGGTTTCATTCCATTGGGTATGCAGGGAGTGTGTAGAGAAGCAAGGTTGTGGTTTTGTTCTTGCTGCTGTTTCTTACAGGGGAACCTGTGGAATTTGCCCTCGAAGAAAGAGTAGCCAGTCAGGCTGAGGGTGCAGTGCAGCTGCTGCAGCAGCAAGTGGACCAAACAGGAAAGAAAGGAAACATGAAGTCAGAAGGAAGAGGTCTTTCAAAGTTCTGGAGAAGGTACTAATCCTGCACAGATGAGCAGATGCAGTCCTGGCTCTGTCCAAGCCTGTGTCAAAAGCTGATTCTGTCAGTTCTGGGTGGTTCGCTATCATTTTGAAGGATGGAGACATCTTTTCTGTGGTTAAACCAAAGTCTCCCAAGGCAAAAAAAAAAGGGATGTCACTTTCTCGTGCTAAGGGGCAGCATTCCCACTAAATGTTCCTCTTCTGAGCTGTCTTTGGGAAAAAAACTCCTGATAAGAGAGGGTCACTGAACCTCCATCACAGCCCTTATACAAAGTGGCTTCTCTCAGCTGAGAAGTGCCAGCTAAAAGGGCCTTCCCGGATGGTCCTTCGGCCCCATGAAGGTGCATGTGACCTTTATTTGGCCACTGAGCAAATCTGGACTTTGTAACTCTGACTCCCAAAGGCACCGTTTTAAATGGAAATTGGTGTCACTGTGCAGACACCTGCTGGCTGCCCAAAGGAGTTCTCTTGTGCTGCTGAGGCTGGATCGTGTGAGTGCTGTCCATCACTGCATGGCACCAGTTGGACGTTGGCAGCTGCTGTTTGGTTGGTTGTTTCTTCGTTAGTTTTTTAGAAAATAAAACTCCTTGTTATTTGTAGTGTGTGCCATTCCTTTAATGACTGAGACCAGACCATTAGTGCACAAGTTATCCATTGTTGCCTCTATTTTTTCAGTTTCCTCCTGTATTGTTTTGTAGTGGCATTGTGTCTTTCTGTGGGATAGAAATTAGATTAGCTCTTTCCCAATTTTCAGAGAAGTATTTAAAGTCTAATGTGCTCTTTTTGTTGTTATTGTTTCCCCAGCATCATCTTTTCGCCACTACAACATCTTTTTGGTGGAAAAAACTGACCTGGAAGTACTAATTGTTGTGGAAAGGTAGATTTGTAGTATGAATGTTGGGTTGCACTGTTTCTTCTGTAATTCAGCTTTTCACGTTGCCTGTCTCAGCTATTAAATGCTTTAAATTAATTTCTACTTTGCTAATATTTTCAAAGTAACGTTCTGAAGATGTTGGGTTAGAACAACATGCTGGGGTTTTCTTCACAGCTCAGAGGGTTCAGAAGAGAGCAAGAAACTTTTAAGATTTTGATCTTTAAGGGTCATAAATTGTGAATTTCACGTTATGTGGTATTCTAATAAAACAAGCATCAGCTTGGAACTGTGTGTTATTTTAATCAGACTTACCCATGCAGAAGATACTCTTTCCCTCCAAGAAGAAGCAGAGGTTTCTAATGCAAGATGGACTCCAGTGCTATGCTTCACAGCATTAAAAAGGTCAAGATTATGGGTAATACTTTGCATTAGATATTGCCACTACACTACAACTTGGGTAATTTTTTATGCATTCACTATGTAATGGGATGAGGCTGGAATTGAAGATTTCAGACATGCCAAGTCCATGCTCAGGCAGCTTTTTGCTGCCATGATTATGCTTTTTAAATGATCTATCATTCTGGAACTACCCCCTGAACCGGGACCCCTTGAGCACATACCTGCCCAGTCTCACATGGAACACTGAGGGGTTGGTACTGTACCAGGAGCAGCATGTGGCTGTTTAACTGTGTCTCAAGTAACTTGCCTGGCAGGAGAAGACTATGCTCTGAGTCAGACAGTGCAACACCTGGGCCCTTTGGCTTGTTCCACCCTGGCCCACAGGCATCCACCCTCCATACTGACCTGTTCTGGTCTGGACTACCCTCAGCAGTGGAACAAAGCTTTCCCTCCAAGAAGAATGGAACAGTTATGAAACTGGTTCCATTTATCTTTTTCTCCTTAGTCCTTTCCCACAAACCTAAGTCAAGGCTGTGTGTACCAATTCAATCCCTTCTGCCCGAGGACTGTGCAATGAGATGCACAGGGCGAGGGGGGACCAGGAAAGGGATGAAGGGTTGATAACAAGCCGGAAGTAAGAGCTTATGTCAGAAGATGACATCCCACTTCCTTGATCTTAGCATAAAAAAGGACCTTTACCAAGAGCTGGCAATGTGCAGCCTGGAGAAGAAAAGGCTCAAGGAGGCATTTTATCAATGTTCAAATGCCTGGAGGGAGAGAGCTGGGACACCAGAGCCTGGCTCTTGGCACTGGTGCCCAAGGGCAGGCCCAGAGGCAGAAAGTTTGACCTGGGACACAGGAGGTTCTGTTCCCCATCAGGAAACATTTCTTCTGTGTGAGAGAGACCAAGCCATGGCAGAGGTTGAGCAGGGAGGTTTTCCTACCTTGGGGATACTTGAATGTGGTCCTGGGCAGCTGGCTGTAGGTGACTCCACTTGGGCAAGGGCTTGGGCCCAATGGTCTCCAGAGTTCCCTTCCAGCCTTGGCCACAGTGTGATGTGGTGAAGAAGTGTTTCCTGAGAGAGTTTCTTTCCCTTGTTAAACCATCTGTATCTTGACCTCTGAGTGTTTTCTCACATTTGCCTTTGTGACTCTCTGCCCTCTCCCCCTGAGGGGGTGGGTGAGCAGCAGGATGGGGGCATCACCTGCCAGCCAGGACCACCCCCTCTTGCCCCTGAGGGGACTGCAATCTGCAGAGAAGCCAGGGGCGAGCACAGGCAAAGCAAGAGGCCTTGCTGTGCACAGACCCTGTACTCTGCACTTCCTGGTGCTTGGCCGGTGGCATTGAGTGTGACTTGCAGCTGTAATGAGCAGGAGAAGTCTGAGGGGAAGCTGAGCTTGGGAATGGGCAGGAACAAAGCCAAATTGGTCTACTTCAAATGAAGTGACCGTTTTGGGTTTGTCTTTGGTCCCCTGGAGTTTGTGGGATTTAGCAATTTTGTATCTAGTGATTACTTCCACCAGTAAGGAGAAATGAAATATGAGTAGATAGAAGTGGATTGATGCACCTCATCTGGACCTACTGGGGACTGCTTGTTATTTGAGTTTTGTCACATGCACCTGTGCAGGACAGAGGGCTGTGAACGGCCTCTCAGCTGCTCAGCAGGAAGTGGCCAACAGTCATCTTAGGGGAGACCATGGGGACAAGTGATCACCTCACAGGACTGCAGAGACAAAAGTCCCCTTGTCTCTTCCCCCCCTGTTTGCCCCGTGACTGTGCTTTGCCATCCTGACAGCCAAACACTCTCCTTTGGGTCTAGGACGAGTGGGAGGGATGCGGACTTTGTGGTATAGGCGGACATCCCCTGTGTCATGCCGCTGGGGAAGTTGGGGCCATTTCTGGGCCTACCAGGCCACCGCAGCAGCCCGACTTCTCTCTGGGACAGCTCCGTGGAAGGGAAGGGGTTCGGTGTCCTTTTGTCCTCATGTCTGACTCAGTGCCATGGGGTGCTGGAGCTCAGCCTGCAGCAGCCCCATATGGGCCTTCCCCATGTCCCTACAGAGGGAGACACCAAAAATGGCAACATGGAGCAGTGACACCTGGTCCCAGTTGTGCTTGGAAGGGTCACATACCAACGTGGATACCCCTGCTCCTGTTGTGTTTGGTTGTTATGGGGTCACCCCGCTTCAGACTTCTCCTCGGCTGTGGTTTCAGCTCTGCCTTTGCCCTCAACATGAGCAGCCCCCAGGAAAGGGGGAGAGAAACTGCAGGTGATGGAGGAGCAGTGGATAGGGGACATCGTGGGGGGAGGCTATCTCTGGTCACCCCATCGTCCCTCTAGCACTGGACACTGGTGCCAGTTTGGACAGAGCAGGGGCATGGCTCCCACCATTTCTGTTCCCATGCACAGGGGACTCTTGGGGAGGTGGACCGGATTCCTCACCAAAGCTGCTGGGAAGGAAAGGGGAGTTGCCAGGCTGCAGCCAATCCTCAGGCCCTCCCCTGTGGGGGTGTTTAGGGCAGAGTTCAGGCTCCCCGACACTGTGGGGTGCAGGGAAGCAGAGAGGCAGCTCCCAGGCTCCATGGCATAGATGGAGCTCCATGGAAAGGGGGAAGCTGCATATCCACTGCAACTCCCTGGAATGGGCCCGATGGTGGGGGTCTCATCCCCATCCCAGTTCGAAGATCCTGTCCAGCCGAGTGCCACTGCTCCAGGAGTCTGATGACTGTCAATGGGAAACGGTCCTTTCCAGCCCCTGCAGCCCATCTTTCCCCTTGGCGGAGACCACCACACTATAGCTGCTCTTCGCTTCTTGCACCCCAAGAAGAGCTCCTGGAGGACTGCTTCCTCCAGCTGTCCCTGCAGCCATCCCTGACCCCACAGCTGTGGTCCAGGCTGGAACTGCTCATTACCTCAACCCTGGGAAGTCCCTTCCCCAGGATCAGACCAGCAGTGCTGAGGGGTCAAGGGATATTGCCATCAACTTTTCTCCATCCCTCTCACCCCTCACAGCTTTCCAAGGCCATGGCCCAGCTCTCCTGCAGGTTTGCCACATCGCTGGCTTATATAACTGTTGCCATCACAGTGGCCTGGCTGTGGGACAGTTGGGAGGTAACAAAGAGGCATGGGACCAGTGCACAGCCTGGGAGCACAGAGAGCCCAGACGTGAGGCCCCATGGTGGGAATAGGGTTTGCCTGCCCCCTGTGGGAAAGACAGCCACGTTGTTGTGAACCCACCTGGCAGCACAGAGCAGGTGGCAATGCCTGTTCTATGTGGGGCCAGATATGCCAGGCACGAGTAAGGGACGCTCCTATCAGGACAATGGATGCAGCGCATGGCCAAGTGACACGTCCACCCGAAAGGGGGGTAGAAAAGAAGACTCAGTTCACCCACATCACCCTGATTGGCAAGGTGCTGCTGCAGCAATGAGGGACTGCTCCTGCATGCAATGGGATGACCTTGCTCCCAATCAAATTCCCCCAGCACTCACAGCCATACTCAGGATGCCCCAGCTCACTCCAAGTGGGAACCTCAGAGCCCTCCCCTAAACCTCAGTGCCAGCCCCATTGGCTGCCAGGGCCATTAGCACCAGCAGAGATGCCCAGGCAGAGCCAGTCTGAGGAGACATCCGAGGCCACATCTCTCAGCAGTCTCCCTGCTGCTGCACCCTCTGCTGCACACTCTGGGCCTCACTGCTGGAACCATGCGGTCCCCTTGCTGCTGCCTTCTCTCTCTCCTCCTCCACCTCTTCCTCCTCTCTGGGACATGGGCAAACCTGGAGGGTAAGTAGGACCTCTGGCTCATATACCTCTACCTCCATGGCAGTCTATAGGGGAGAGGCTTCTTGCTCCCCACCCACCTTGGGTACTCGCTTTCTCACTTGTCCCCTGGCTCCACATCTCCTCCCCAGCAGGGATGTAGCCACGCCAGGTGGGTGCAGGGGATGGGAACTGGGGCTGTAAAGGGTGTAAGGGGCTTATGGGGGGCCCATGGATCCCTGCAACCTCAAGGACCCATCCCTCAGCCCCTCCACTTTGCTCAGCCCTCTTCTCCCAGTCATATCTCCTCCCTGTCAACCATTGTCTCATGTAGGGACCTTCACTATCCGGCTGCTCCAGACCACCACCTTCCAAAACACTTCATTTGTGGACACAGAAGGGCTGGGCCTGCTGGAAGACATCGAACTCGGGTCTCTTGATAAACACACATTCTCCATCCGCTTCTACCAGCCCTGGCTGCGCCCAGCCCTGCCCCAAGCGGACTGGGACACCCTTGAGAACCTGGTTAAGATCTACTTGCAGCAGTTCAACCATCTGGTCAATGAAGGGGCCAGGCAAAGGGACGTCCCCTGTGAGTGCCCAGTCTTCACTGCATCCCCTTTCTGAACAGCAGCTGGGAAGTGGGGAAGGATGTGATAGTGCTGCTGCTGTATAGGAGACACTGACCATGTCTGCAGGAAGGCAATCCCAGCCCCTCATGCAACCTCTCTCTCCTCTCTGCCCCACCAGACCCCTTTGTGGTTCAGTGCATGGCAGGCTGCGAGCTCTACCCCAACAGAACCTCCCGGGCCTTTGCCTATGTGGGTTACAATGGTCAGGATTTCCTCCAGTTGGACACAGAGAATGCCACCTGGACCTTCTCCCAGGACACCAACTTGTCACGGTATGTCCAGTCATCTCTCCAGAACTACACTGCCTTCAGTGAACTGGTGGAAATTCTCTTCAATGAGACTTGTGTCGAGGACATGGAGGTGTTACTGCAGTATGGGAGGGCAGCTCTAGAGAGACAAGGTGAGACCACCCTGATCCTGCAACAGCTGCCCCAAAGCCCCCCCACACTGGGGCCAAGCTGTGCCCCAACGGGGCTTGCCCCATCCTGGCTTGCCCCACCCCTTTGCTCTCATTCCCCAGAGCTGCCTGTGGCCACGGTCTTTGCCCGCACCCCCAGCCTAGACCAGCTGCTGCTCGTTTGCCACGTCACTGGCTTCTACCCCCGTCCCATCAGCGTGGCGTGGCTGCGGGATGGCCAGGAGGTGCCTCCGGGCCCGGTGCTCAACACCAGTGCCGTCCTGCCCAACGCTGACCTCACCTACCAGCTCTGCAGCGTCCTGGCCGTGACCCCCCGTGATGGGCACAGCTATGTCTGCCGTGTGCGCCACCAGAGCCTGGGCACCCGCGCCCTTCTCATCCCGTGGGGTAGGTGCCACCCATGGGGGATGACATGGGGCTCCTGAGCCACCCTGCCCTGCAAGATGGAGCAAACCCCAGAAAGTTCATGGCAGCTTCTCCTTATGTTTCCCAGGGGACTCAGAAGTGGTGCTGATCACAGGGCTCGTGGCTGGGCTGCTTGCAGCCATGGCCGTAGCCGCCATGTCAGTGCTTTGGGTGTGGAGACAAAGGTGAGTCCCTGTCTGTCCCGTGGAGCAGCAGTGAGAAAGGAGGGGAGGAGATGCCCAGGGGATTTCTGCACTGAGCAGCAAAGCTCTTGCTTTGGCCCTGCCAGATGCTGTCTTGCACTCCCACAAGGTCTCTGCCATGGAGCATCCATCAGCTGCTCCCCTCTCATTTCAGAAAGCACCAGCAGATGGAGGAATCAGAGTCCAGGAACTCCATCCTGAGCAAAGAAGCTTAGCTCAGAAGGGAGCCAACAGTCCCCATTCCCTTCCACTGCCTTCACAGCAACAAGAACTACCTTTTTCTGCTTCACCTAAGTTCTGGGCATTGCCAATTACAAGACTAACTCCATTCAGAGATGCACAAGAGAAACCTGGGCAGCGTTTGACTCACTTGAATTTTCTAAACAGACACAAATGCAAGTCGGAGACCTCCTCACTTGTTACACGTGATCATCTCTTAGCTTGTGGCACTGGCCAGTGCACCCACTGACGCTCGAGGGCACCTCGATGCCCAATGGCAAATTCTCCCAGTTCTGGTTCAGTAACACTTTTGTCAGAAGGTGGAAAGCTGTACCCTTCTACTGTCACTTTCTGGTATTTTTTTTCCCCTAAAAATTGCCTTTATTAACCATATTCCAGAAATATTTGCGCTGAGACTGAGCTGTTCCATACAGACTAACAGAACCTGGCCAGAAATGGCTTTACAAAGTGCTGAGTAACACTGAAACTCTGGTGTAATGTGTGGGAGCTGCAGATGTGTATGAAATGAAAATAAACCATTCATATTTTCACTAAGATCACGTGCTTTTCCTTAGCAGTTGCGTGGGCTTGGAGAGGTTTTGATCAGCCACGTATGGAAGCTGAAACACCACTGAATTATTGGCACTAATTGCAGAAAGCACCAAAGCACGGGGAAAAAACAGTACATGTGTGCCTGTGCATATATGAACATATTCTTACATATTGCATAGAAATAAGCAACTGTGCACACGGGGGTAAAGTGACCCCGAGGCTCCTAATAAAGGAGAAAAAGGAAGCCCGTGTCCCATCAAAGATAGCACACACACACACACACACACAGAAAGGCATGTAGTTCATGCTCCCAATCAACTTGAACATGTAGCTTCAAAAGGTTTGGTTTTATTGGACACCTTCCTGCAAAGTTTCCCAGGATAAGTCTGGCAGCCGTGTGCAAGCCAGAAAACCTGGCTGCCTTGTTGCCATGTCCACCACAAATCCAATGGCCAGACCCTGGAAACCACAAAGCTGGGGTCAGGACTGCATTTCTCTGGGAGCCAGAGTCACCTGCTGACATGACAGGGCTCAAGGACCTCACTGCAAGAGGAGTGACACCAAGCCTCTCCCAGCCCCTGCTGACTTGGGACAGACAGATGAAACTCTTAGGTGCAGGCATGCCTCCCTGCAGCCTTGGCATCCACAGGCAAATGGGGCAATTTCTCTCCCAAGCAGAGTGGAACATCCTGCAGCACTCATGGGACAGGGCAGACCAGGAGAGCAGGTGCAGCCAGTGAGGAAACCTGTTGAGGAAAGGTGTTCATGTGAATGACCTCCCAAGAGACCCTAGAGTACCACACCCACAAACACCTGGTACCAGGGAGGTGTCTGCAAGTGTTTGCTCACATTCCCTAAGAGACCTTACAATAACACACCTCACCCAGGCATTTTAAGAGGGTTCTTAAGGCACCTCATCCCAGCCCAGTGCACTGGGTGCTGCTGCCCACCCACTCACCCACCCAGAGTGACACCCAGTGGCACTGCATCGCTGTCCACCCCGTCCCAACTCACCCAGGCACGGCTCAGGGGGTTACAGCCTTCACCCCAGGGGAGATTGCAAGGACCAGTGTCACCTGCGGGGTCTTTGAGGACCGGGGGCCACATGAGCACTTCAAAGTCCTACAGTCCCCTAGGGCAGGGGGAAAGTGAGGACCAGTAATCACTTGAGAGGACTGTAAGGACCAATGTCACCTGAGAGAACTGTGGGGACCAGTGGTAACCTGGGGGTGACTCTGAGGACCACGGTCACTCGAGAGGACTGTGAAGACCAACAGCCTGTGTGGACCAACAACCCTCTGTCCCCTTGGGTCATTTTCAGACCAGAGAAGTGACAATACGAAGGAGGAAGAAGTTGTGAGTAAAAAGGAAAGTGAAAAAAGCTCCGAACATGAGAAGTATATTCAATAGAAAAGTGCAAGGGCTAAAGCAGAACTTTAAAGCAGATCCACTGCAACAGTGGGAGACATCTGGAGGAAATTCTGAGGGGGCAAAACACATCGTGACCACCTGCACAAGCCAGGTGCCCGGTCCTGTCCCATCAGCAACTCAGACACCAGTAGTGTCACATGCACCTGCGCAGGACAGAGGGCTGTGAACTGCCTCTCAGCTGCTCAGCAGGAAGTGGCCAACAGTCATCTTAGGGGAGACCATGGGGACAAGTGATCACCTCACAGGACTGCAGAGACAAAAGTCCCCTTGTCTCTTCCCTCCCTGTTTGCCCCGTGACTGTGCTTTGCCATCCTGACAGCCAAACACTCTCCTTTGGGTCTAGGACGAGTGGGAGGGATGCGGACTTTGTGGTATAGGCGGACATCCCCTGTGTCATGCCGCTGGGGAAGTTGGGGCCATTTCTGGGCCTACCAGGCCACCGCAGCAGCCCGACTTCTCTCTGGGACAGCTCCGTGGAAGCGAAAAGATTCAGTATTTGGATGCTACCGAGGTGCACCCCCCAGACTTCCCCTTGGCTGTGGTTTTGGTTCTGCCTTCCCCCCCAGTGCAGGCACCACCCAAAAAAGGGGAAGAGAAACTGCATGCTGAGGAGAGGAGTCGGGGAGAAGCAGTCGATCAGGGACATTGTGGGGGAGAGGCTGACTCTGGTCACCCCATTGTCCCTCCAGCACAGGACACTGGTGCCAGTGGGGACAGAGCAGGGGGATAGCTCCCACCATTTCTGTTCCCATGCACAGGGGACTCTTGGGGAGGCGGACCGGATTCCACACCAAAGCTGCTGGGAAGGAAAGGGGAGTTGCCGGGCCCATCCCCAGGTGTTTAGAGCAGAGTTGGGGCTCCCCAGCAGTGTCCTACAGCTCGGGACTAAGTGGAACAGCTTGTCACCTCCTCCTTGGGAGCCCCATCCCCAGAATTAGGCAAGTGATGCAGGAGTAGCCTGAGCTGGAGGTGCCAGGAATGGGAAAGGGGGTGACCCAAAGTATCCCTTCTCCCTATGTGGGGGCTGAGAGGACAGCAACCATCTTTCTCCAGTCAGGTCTGAAATCCAAAAGCCATTGTCACCTGCATTGGAGCTGATGCATCCCACAAGAACAGGGATAGGACAATGTAAAATTTGTGGGGAGGGGGAGTCAGGAGAACCCAGCTTAGATCCTTGAAAATCTTTTTTCCTAGTGCTGTTTCCTGGGACTCTCTTTCCCTGCCTTCTCCTTCTGGCTAGGCTTTTCCCAGCCCCAGCCTGTCACGGCACTTCATGCTCAAGACCTTATTTCATCTTTTGTCCCTCCCACACGTCCCCAGCCTTCAGCTTGGGACCTCTGGGCCCCTCCCTGACACATTCATTCTCCTATTGGTGGAGAGCCACTGCAGTGACGGCTGGGCTGGGTTGAAGCTTGGGATCCCACAGGTTCTTCCTCCTCCCACGGTCACTGCTGCTGCTTTTTCAGCCTTGCCGCATGCACCATGCAGCCCCCTCACCTCCTCCTCTTCCTCTTTCTCCCGATCTTCCTCCTTGGGATGTGGGCAGACCCAGAGGGTAAGTGGGAGCTCTGGCTCACCTCAACTGCTTTCACCCCCCCCCCCCAACACCCTGTCAGAGGACCCCACAAATTCTCCTCAGGGGAGGCGTGGCCAGGCCACTGTGCCGTATGGGGGGGACAGATGATCCCCAGCATTGGAGGGCCACCTCCTACTGTGCACCACCCGAACATGTTTGTCCTTGCCCACCCTCTCTCTTCCTGCCTCCAGCTCAAGACTTCTGCCCCACCAGCTCCAACACAGGGCCTTGGATCACAAGCAGATGAGACAAGAGTGGTCCCCAGCCGGGCCTTGGGTGTTGAGTTTCCCCCCAAGATGTCCTCCCCCCGCAGAGAGCCCATGGGTGCCAGGCAGGTCGCAGCTCCACGTGGTGCTGAGGGCCCCTTCCGTCAGCCCCTCGTTCGTTAGGGAGCTGCACCTGCAAGAGGCTGTTTTGGGCACTGCTGTCACACAGAGTGTTTTACCACAACCCCGTGAGACCTTATGCTTCCAGGGCAGGCAGCATCAGACACGGAAACGCCGGATTGATCTCTGGGCTGATGTCCTGGCTCTATCAGGGAGCCCCAAACCTGGACAAGATACCCTTTCCTTCCAACCATCCTCTATATCCTCTGCACTATGTGCAGGTCTTTGGCAGATACAGGTCCTGGCACAGGTGCTTGTCCTGGGGGGAAACATCACCCCAAATGAGCAGCGAGGTGCCCCTTCATCTGCTCTGCACAGTCAGAGAGCAGCACTGGCCAGGAGGGAGGCATGGAGGGGAGGGGACAAAATGCCTAAAATCCTCTGCAGGAAACAACCACTTTGTTGAAAGTAAAATAGAGAAGGAAAAAGAGCAGTGAAGTCAGAGGAAGTTCAGACAGGAAGGCGACCCTGAGCAGAATGAAAAGCTCATATGATCCTATGAAAAGGATCATAGAAGTGCAGAATGATTTGGAGTGAAAAGGACCTTTAAAGGCTATTCAGTCCAACCCCTCTGCCATGGGCGCGGGCACCTTCCCTGCTCAGAGCCCCGAACAACCTGGCCTTGAATGTTTCCAGGGATGGGGCATCCACCATATGTCTGGGTAACGTGCCAGTGTCTCACTACCCCTCGCACTAAAAAAGATCTTTCTTATTATCTAGTCTGAATCCCCTGTTCCGCCTCCAGCACTTCCACTTCCCCCGTTTTCCCTTTAGCACCTCCACACATCTCCTTCCTGCACCCTTTCCCATCTCCATCCTTTCTCCTAGCAGAGCCACAGGTTATCCAGTACCTCCTGACTAGCTTCTTTGCCAACATCAGCTCTGCTGAGGTGTCATGCGTGGCAGTTGTGGAGGACATACCCATCTTTGCACTGGATCCTGCCAACTGGAGCATCCACTTCTACTGGTCCTGGGCCAGCCAGGCTGCAACCGAGGGTGACGGGGAAAAGATATTGTCCCAGTATAGAGTCGCTCTGCGCAATATGATCCGATTTGTGCACGACACAGTTCAGCAGACCAAACAGCACTGTGAGTATGGGAACGAGCCCTGCCAGAGCCCTAGTCCTTCTCCCCAGGTTCCGTCTGTGGCCTCCTCCCCATCAGGATGGCATTTGCACGGTATCTCACAGGGTGCAACAGCTCCTGAAACACTGCAGCTGCTGGAACTGGCAGAAGTGGGTAGGGCAGCAGACCAAAAATACCCCTTGGGGCTTCTGCCATCTGGCACAGGGAACCCCTCTGCATGTCAGGGAGCTGCCGCCAAATTTACTGGAGCTGCAGGATTGACACAGCAAAGATCATGAAAGAGAAAACTGGGGGCAAGTATTTTGGGGAACAGAATTCTTTCTAAGCAAGCACTCCACACTGGTATCCACTCCATTCTTCCAAGGGGCCTGAGGGCTTGCAGGGTGTCCAGGGTCTCCTGAAGCATGGCGTTATGCCCTGCTGCCCATTGCACCCCGCTCTCCACTGCACCCCTGTATGTGCCCTCAGCCACATCCCACCTCATGCCTCCCACGTTTCACACGCTCATGAGACCTCTCCACTGGCTTTGCCCTTGGCAGACCCATTGGTGGTCCAGTTACGTGCAGGCTGTGCGCTGTACCCCAACAGGACAAGCCGGGGCTTCCTGGATATCGGCTGGGATGGCAGAGACCTCGTAGCTTTTGAGGTAGATAAACAGCGCTGGGAGGCCCGGCAGCCATTCCAGCTGGCAGAGCTGGTCAGCAAGAGCCTCAACAGGCAGAAGTCCGTCACAGTGCTCTTGGAGTACCTTCTCTCCATCAAGATCTGCCAGAGCAATGTCCTCTCCCTGAAGCGGTATGGGAGGGCAGCACTGGAGAGACAAGGTGAGACCACCCTGACCCTGCAACAGCTGCCCCAAAGCCCCCCACACAACGAGGCTTGCCCCACCCCTTTGCTCTCATTCCCCAGAGCTGCCTGTGGCCACGGTCTTTGCCCGCACCCCCAGCCTAGACCAGCTGCTGCTCGTTTGCCACGTCACTGGCTTCTACCCCCGTCCCATCAGCGTGGCGTGGCTGCGGGATGGCCAGGAGGTGCCTCCGGGCCCGGTGCTCAACACCAGCGCCGTCCTGCCCAACGCTGACCTCACCTACCAGCTCCGCAGCGTCCTGGCCGTGACCCCCCGTGATGGGCACAGCTATGTCTGCCGTGTGCGCCACCAGAGCCTGGGCACCCGCGCCCTTCTCATCCCGTGGGGTAGGTGCCACCCATGGGTGATGGGATGCAGGCTGCAGATAGCAGCCACTGGCCCTGTGAAAGGCAGCTCCTGACTGGTGCTGCCATCCTCACACAGATGCCCTCTTCTCTCCCTGTCTCAGAAAACCGCAGCAGAGCTCCAACTGCCAGCATCACCATTGCAGTGCTGCTTCTTGTGGCCATAGCCTCTGCCGGGGGATTTTGGTGGTGGAAGCGCAGGTGAGCTCTCCCTCCCATCACCTGCTGTAAGATTTACGGGCATGTAGGTTGGTCCAGGGGTTGCAGCAGCAGCTCCGTAGGGGTGAACTCCCTGGCTGTCAGCATGGTTCATGGTGTCCCTCCTTTGCAGGAAAGGTAACGAGGCTACATGGGAGACCCAGGAATTCATCATTTGAGACCTGGTTGTCCACTCAGCAAAAACCGCTTGCTCTCCCTTCTTACTTCGTGTCCCATCCCTGACCCATCAGGACCGACACGGTTTTGTTCTGGAAAACCACCGCATTAAACAGCTACAAACTTCCCCTAATGCACATAGCTCTCGTGTCTCTCACCCTTCTTCCCCCTCAGGAGCTTTTCCGAGGAAACCCCTCAGTGCACTACAGAGACTCCGTATTGCAGCCAGGAAGACTCTTCCTTTCCCTGGACTGTGGTTGGTCTCCACCCGGCATGTCAGGAGAAGCCAGTCCTCTGACAGCCCCTCCCACATCTCTCCATGGCCAGTGCGTGCCCCTGACAGGGCAGTCACAACCTGAGACCAGACCACTATGGGGCTGCTGAGTGAGATGTGGGATGGAGCAGGCCACGAACCAGGGAGAGATGGAGAGAAGTAAGCTGTTTCACTGAGGAGAGAAGGGGAAGGGAGGACAAGTGACACCCCTGACATAGGAAGGCATTTTGAGCACATCGAGCTGCTCCAGGGCTGATCTCATCCTCTGTCCAGAATGGTTTTAGATCAGGGTCTCCTCCACTCCTGACTCCTGCCCCCATGCCTGCCTCCTGTCTCTGTAAAAGCTGGAAGGATGGGGGATTGTCACCCTTCCACTATGCCTGAGAGCCATGAAAGAGAGACACTGAGGCTCTGGGAGGCTCTGAGCAACACACCTCACAGCAGGACATGGAATGTGGATTGTCATCAGCTCATTACGTATTGTCCGTTGCTCCTTCCTCCTCATCCTGCTCCAGTGTGGAGTCCCACTCATAGGAGACAATCTTCCACAAATTTCTTCAGCATGGGTCCTTTCCATGGGCTGCAGTTCTTCACAAACTGCTGCAGCATGGGTCTTTTCTATGGGGTCAGTCCTTCAGAAACAGGCTGCTCCAGCATGGATTCTCCTCAAGGCCACAAGTCCTGCCAGGAACCTGTTCCAGCACAGCGTCACAGTCTCTCTCAGGCACACCCCCCTGCTAGGGCATTGGGCTTCTCCAAAGGCTGCAGGTGGATGTCGGCAGGTGTGGACCTTCATGGGCTGCTGCAGGACAGCTGCTTCACCATGCTCTTCACCACAGGCTGCAACGAGCACCATCTCTGCTCAGTTGCCTGGAGCCAACAGAGTCCCTGCCTTAACGCGCCCGAGCGAGCTGCCAACGATGACCCGTGCGACACCTGACGTCACCTGGTGCCCAGCAGATCCCCGGCGCCACCGCCCCGCCCGCTTCGCGCTTCCATTGGCCATATCACGGCCCGTTCGCCAATGGCATTCGTGCTCCTCCTGCATCACCGGTCGCCGGGCGGGCCTGGGGCAAGCACGGCGGAGTGGTGGCGCTGACCCGGACCCCCCATCCCTGCCCTCGGCCCCATCCAAACCCCGGCCTGCGCTTCCAAGCATTCACTATGACTTCCCCCCGATTCCTCAGGCCGCCAGATCCAGGCCTCAGCCTCCCCTAGTACTGAAGAGCCGGGAATGACCCCAAGGTGTTTCCCGCCTCAGCTCTAGATTTCAAGATAAAGGCAAAAAACCAGGAGGATGTTTGCAATTGTCAGGCCTGCTTGAAAACTCAAAGCCGTGCTGCGCCACCTGTCTGGGGGAGCCAGAGAGACACGGTGAAATAATCCAACCATTTGGTCCAGAATGATCAGAGCTCTGTGGACCTCACTGTCATCCCATTGTTTCCCTCTCTCTTTCTGTATGCACATACCTATGTGTATGTACACAAAGTGTGCGTATAAAAATAATGAAAAATTAAGCTTTCAAATTTCATACTAAAGCAATAAAGACTCCATTTGGGTAGGTTATCCTGCAATTCCCACTTCTTCTGTGAAACATCTCTCATACCCATTGCCAGTGGGTATGCCAGGCAAGAAATCTGAGACACCAAGGTACAGTCATCTTTGGGGACTGACACCAGCAAAACTGCTTCTAATAAACTCAAGGGTAAAGCCTTTATTGTAAAATAAATTAATTGATGGATATTATAAACGGAAAAGATTAAAACTTACCTGATCTGTGAACCTTTTGTCCCTCATTCAAACATGGTCTCTGAACGCATTCAAAACCTTCTCACCAGTACCTGTTTATTCACAGCTGGCTGCAAACCAGGCACAAACGCCTCAGGGGCCGGAGGGCACCTTTGAACGGATATTTGGACTCTGATCTAGCCGTACCCTATAGCCCTACTAATGACCTTGAGAAAGAACAAGGCCTATACACTAATAATCAGGGTTTCTTAGGCCTTTGGTTTCTCCCAGATGGTCACTAATCCCCAGAAAATGCTTTCCCGCCTAAGTTGTTAATGCCTGATTAACCCCACATATCTCTGCCATAGATACAAGTTTTCTATTCCCCCTTAAAGGCACTGAAGACCCCAATACTTTCCAATCAAGGCACATACTTTCCAAGAGGCACAGCAGCCTATCAGTTACAATCCAGTTACTGGGAAATAAGATCCATGTGGAGTATACCTATGTCAGATGACACTTTGTACATCTGCAGAAAATGCATTAGCCATTAAAAACCTGCTGATCCCAGGACTGTATATACATTCCAGATCCCTCTCTCAGTGTTCCAATGGAAGTTACAATGCAGATGAAGACTGTCAGATTTGGTAACCTTTCTTGAAAAATATGTTTTCTCAGGACTTCCTTCAGCTCAACCAAGCTGAGCAGCAAAGAGCAACCATGAATAAGTGGTTAATAAATTACTTTCTTTTCACTCGTAGTGGGCGACTCAAGTCTTACCTCCTGCATCCATGATAACTGTTAAAAATTACCAAATCCTTCTGGCTATGGCACACGGCACAGGTTTCACAGCATCTTTTTTCAGCCCTGTGGAGAGAGGGGGTATTTTGAGCCCCATTTTAGAGAGAAGGAGCTAAAGCAAAGGGAGAGGAGTTAATCCTCCCTCATTTTGCATGCTCATGTCAAATAAACTGATCTGGTTTTCCAGAGCACATGAAAGGATGTAGGTGACCCTCCCACTACTCCTCATATGGGGGAGATACCACATGCATTTCTGCCAGCAAGGTGTTAAGCTTTTCACCTGATGCCAGTTCCTCCAGACCTGCTTGTTAAGCTTTTCTGTCTTAGGCAATTTCTCCATCACCTTCTTCAGCAATGCCTACCGTATTCCTGGTCTGGAAAAACGAATTACCACCTTCCCTTCCACGCTTTCCACAGTAGCTCAGCAGAGCGGGAAGTGCATTTGCATCCACAATTTATGACAGAGAAACCTAAACTGTTCTTTCCAAGCTACTTCCTGTTTGGAGAAAACATATTTAGATAAGGAGGGAGAGCTATCTCTCTGTCATTTATTTCCTACAAATTATCTGAACTTAGTTAATTCTGGCCTGACTTCTGGAAGCTCATCCATCCTTGGCTAATTACACATCTCTTTATTGCCTTCTCTGGTTTGTAGAGAATAATCAGTAGCATGCTTATTTTAGCTTATCTGGCTGCTGGAATCACTCAGTCCCGTACACCACATCATCTTCCACCAGCTCAGACCCATGTCCATGGTCCATACAGCTCACTTGGAATGTCTCCCTGACTGTAGCCTCTTTTAGCTTCACTTTTGCTACCCGCTCACAACTGTCTGTACTGGGACTGCAGCTCCTGTGAATCCGTGCTTGTGCAAATGGGTTGTGCCTGATGTTTTAAAGATTTGTTTCCCCAGACCTAAAGGCAGCATCGTGTGGAACGGCAGAGAGATAAAGGGCAGCAGTTCTGCTGTGGAAGCCTGGGACCAAGGGCTCTTGCCAGTAGAGGCGACAGTTTGCCACCTGGGGAAGCTGCTTTTCCTTTGCCTGTCTTTCTCATGCTGCTGGAAAGAGAAATGGCTTCTGTGAAGGGAAGAGGAGCATTTTAACTGGCAGTGAGCAAAATTGAAGGCAGTAACAGCTCTAGCAACTGTAATTCTGAGGGCAACACAGATGGACTTAAATACCAGAGTAAAGCTGAAATCTGAAAATCTCTCTCTCTCTCCTTCCTCTCTCCTTTCTCCCTCTCCCACCAGCCAGAGCGATCTGAGCATTTGTGCTAATTCATCAGCTGATTCAGATCTTTGCTTGGAAATTTTGTTGCAGATGACAGAGGTCACCTTAAGTCAACAGTCATAGTCCCTATGATAATAGCCTGAGGATGGAGATACCAGCTTCCTTTAGGTACTGGGATCTGATTTCCTTCATACTGGCGTTTTGGTTTTTTTTTTTGGCAGGGTGGATTTTTGTTTCGGGTTTTTTTTGTGTTTTGGGGGTCTTTTTAAATTTCTTTTGACAATCTGCGTATAGAGACTTCAACCAAAGAGAAATACATAGTATGCTGAGCAATAGTATGCTAAATTTTAATCCTCACAGCTGTGATAAACAGGGAAAGAGCATTCAAGTCATTACTGCAATCTTCATTAAGTATGTTGGTGCTGACAGACTATTTCTCTGGAATTGACTGTGGTTGTTGTGTAAAAGAGAAGGAAAAAGCTTTTATTCTCCTAAAACCCCCTTTGGATATTTCCAAGGTGATTCCTTTTTTTTTCTCCAGAATGAGTTTTAATACTTTGAAAAAGAATGTTTTTTTTTTCTCTGGCATAGGCTACCTGTACTGAACAGTCTAGAGGATTTTAAGTTCATTTTCACCTAGCCGTGAATTTTCTCTGATCTACTTGTTCATCTAAACTGTGTATTAGCTTCAGTGGAACTGTAACCAGGTTCATAAATGATCTGGTCAAAGTTTAAAACCTATTCAAACCTACAAGAGCTACCCGAACCCCACCTTAGAATGAAAGATCTGAATTCCAAGGCACCACCCCCTTGGCAAGCTACACTAGCAAACTGCACTCTCGAAATTTGGATACCTAGGTCGAAATTGGAGAGGTTTTTTCTCCTGGATGAGCTGATCCCCACCATACTGATGCAGAAAAACAGGGTGCCTCCATTTTTAGGACGTTTTTATACCACGGTGAGAAAGCAACGACATTCTGTGGCCCAGCCCTGATGCAAACAGCCTGGAGCTGGCCTGGATGCTGAGTGGGAGCATTATCTGGTCCCTGCATGGGGAGGGACAGGATTGCCTCTTGCAAGGCTGTCACATGGACTGAGAATCCACCAAAACTGAAAGGCTGAGTTGGGGCTGTTCAGCCTGGAGAAGAGAGGGCTCCAGGGAGACCTTAGAGCCCCCTCCCCAGTTCCCCAAGAGGGTTCCAAAAGAGCTGGAGACAAACTTTGGACAAAGGCCTGGAGTGACAGGACAAGGGAGAATGGCTTCACACTGACAGAGACCAGGGTTAGACGCGGTATTGGGAAAGAACTGTTCCCAATGAGGGTGGTGAGGCCCTGCTACAGGTTGCCCAGAGAAGCTGTGGTGGCCCCATCCCTGGAAGCATTCAAGGCCAGACCGGACTGGGTTTGGAGCAACCTGGTCTAGTGGAAGGCGTCCCTGCCCATGGAGTTGGAGGAGTTGGAACGAGATGATCTTTAATGTCCCTTCCAATCCAAACTGTTCTGTGATTCCATGAATCCCTCTTGGTGTCCCCACTGGCTGCCTTCCCCTGCCCTGGTGCGCTTGGCTCCATGGAAGTTCACTTATGCTTCCCACTGTGGGATGGTTTGTCTTGGAATTCTGTTACAAGACCTGCACAGAGATATGGGCAGCACTGTGCGAGCAGTTAGGGCAGGAAAAGACAACAGGCAGCAGAAACTAAACAGAAGACAATATTTTTTTCATCTCTTCCTGGTAGTCATCACCTGAAAGCCAAAGAAAACAGGTTTACCCCGCCTTTGCCTGTTGCTGCCATCCTCTCCCCAGTTATTTCTTTACTTCTGCCCTGTTTTTCCCTTGTCTTTCAGAAGCTCGAGAACTGTATGAACATTGGTTTATTACTAACCAACTAATAACACTCTTGGTTATTACAGCCACCTCTGGCAGTTACATGGCTGCTTCTTCTGTGGCATCGATGTTGTCTTGGGGCGACTTTATGATGTGTATCCCCTATCGCTGCTTTATGCCCAGAAATTAATTTTGTGCCTTTATGTGCCTTTAAACTGAGCCTGAGAGGGGGGAGAGGAAAAAACAGAATGAACTTTTCAAAACAGTTGTTCAAGGACACAGATGCACACTCCTCTGCGTTCTCCTGCTGCAGCAGCCAAGAGCAGAGGAAGCACCCTTCTTGCTTTTCAGCCAGCTTTCGGCTCCTTTTCTCCAGAGGGAGACAGAGAGTTGAACTTTGTTTTCCTGGGATGTCGTTTTTTTCCCTTCTTCTCTTCTGGACTGTTTCAACATCAGAACACACTGGGAGAATTTTCCACTGAGGCCCAGGAGGTGGGCGCACATCAACCAAGCTCCGAGGAGGAGGAAAGAGACCACACCTACAGAAGGACTCTGAAATCTTCCCAGGTTTCTCTTCACAGCGAGAGGTTTTATTATTTAGCATTATTATCCTTTTCTAGTGTGTTTGTTAAATAAATAGTTTTTTATCTCTTTCACTTTCCTCTGAGGAAATTTTTTTTTTCCCCCAAACCTCGTGGGGGACGGGATGGTTGTAGCCTGGCTTCTATCAGAGGATATTTTCCTCTGAATTTGTCCAAACCGGCACAGATGTCCTGCGCTCTCTTGCCTGTTTGGTACTCCTATGCTGAAATGACTTTTCCTTTTTGACAATTTTTCCAGAAAAGCTTTGGCTTTTTGAGTAATTGCTCTTCTCTTTTTCTCCTGCTTAATAACCTCCACGCCCTTTCTTCCCTCTGCTCTTGTCTCAGGTCTGATCATGCTCACCTTCATTTGGAAACACCCCAAGGCTAGGGAGTAAGTGTAATTATGAAAGGCATGATCCCATTACTCTGAAGAAATCACAGCTAATAATGTTCTTAAGAAGTTATGAAAGTGTGTATTGACTCAGTGATGCTATAGGGTGAGGGAAGACTTACTATGTGACATTTTTGCCTTTAAAGTATCACTTTCAAATGAATCTTATTTTTGTCCAAAACTGGGTAAATCCCTTATAATCTCATGTTGTCTTTATTCTAAAATAAAACCAAAAATCTCTGCTTGTGGCAAGCTGCCAGATCAGATTCTTTAATACAGAAGAACATTGTAAACTGTGCTTGAAGAAATTAAAATATAAGTGTTATACTTGGGAAACAATGACTGTATCAAGAGCCATCCTGGCATATAACTGGCACCATAATCGATCTAAGGCAGCCTTCCTGTTACTGTCAGTATTTCCTTAGTTATTGGCAAATGCCGCTATCTGAGAGAGGAGCATTAAGCAGTACGTCAAAATGTAAGCAAAACCCTCTGAATGCTGCTGGTGTGCTGGGGAAAAGGTTTGTCCTCATCAAACTTAGGGAGGGTTCATTTCAGTTACTTTGCTGTGATGCATCTTGCACCCACAAACTTCTGTCCTTGGATTTTTTTAATGACTAAATATTTGAGGGAATCACTCAACACTTCAATATACGATTAAACCTGTTTATACCAGTGCAAGACCTACTGGCTTTCAACAAAGTAGGTGTGGAGTCTTCTCTGCTACGATGCATCTTTTGGTCAGGTCCTCACTCCTCCACACCGCTCTGCTGAGCCCCATCTCTTCACCTGCATTCCCTCCGTGATGACAGATCTTCCTAGGCAGCTGCACCTTCTGTCTCTGAGCATCTAACTCCAGGGTGTGTCCTCTCTGATGTTTGCTTTCCCACCTTCCAGCACTTTGGATTGCCCACCAAGCTTCAGTGAGACTTGCCCTAGCAGATGGGCTGGCTGGGCTTGGGGAGACAGGACCTGCTGTCACACAATGCTAACGCCAAACAGACAGGTTAGCAAATACAAAGGACTGGATGAAGGGGGTTTAGCTGAAATAACAGTTAAACAAAGGACCTCTTGCACTAGCAACAAGAATGTTAACAGCCTTCTTTGTCTCAGTCTTTAAAATCAAGACCAATAGTCCTCAGGATAACCAGCCTTCAAAGCTAGAACTCAGGGATGGGGAGCTGAGTGAAGCCCCTGTAACGCAGGAGGAGATGGTTAGTGATCTGCTCTGCCAGTTAGACACTCACAAGCCTATGGGCCCTGATTGGATCCATCCCAGAGTAATGAGGGAACTGGTGAAAGAACTTGCCAAACCACTCTCAATTATCTGCCAGCAGTCCTTGTTAACTGAAGAAGTTCCAGCTGACTGAAAATTAGCAAATGTAACACCCATCTGCAAGAAGGGTTGGAAGGGATCAAGGAAGGATCCAAGGAACTCCAGGCTTGTCAGCCTTTACCTTGGTTCCAGGAAAGTTTATGGAGCTGATCATCCTGAGTGCCATTACACGGTACATGCAGGACAAGGGGATCAGCCAACATGGATTTGTGAAAGCAAGGTCCTGCTTGACCAACATGATCTTCTTCTATGGCAAAGTAACCCACTTAGTAGAGAGGGAAAGGCTATGGATGTGTCCATCTAGACTTCAGGAAAGCATTTGACACTGTCTCCCATAGCATCCTCCTAGAAAAACTGGCTGCTTGCAGCTTGGATGGGTGGACTCTTCAATAGGTAAAAAACTGGCTGGATAGCCAGACCCAAAGAGTTGTGGTGAATGGAGCTAAACCCAGTTGGGGCCGGACGCTAGTGGTGTTCCCCAGGGCTCGATTTTGGGGCTGGTCCTGTTTAACAACTTTATTGATGATCTGGATGTGGGGGATTGAGTGCAGCCCCAGTAACTTTGCAGATGACACTAAGTTGGGTAGGAGTGTTGATCCTCTCGAGGGTAGTGTTTCTTCTTGTGGAAGAAATGCTACTCAAATTTATTTTGGCATTCAAGATGGTTCCTGTATAATTCTACCACTTTGTTCTCAGTGGATAGCTTTAAAATCTCAACAGGAAAAACAAGAGCAACAATCTCCAGCTGTTGCGCAAGTCTGTATCACCAAGATACACTTGGCCATGACACCTTGAATCAGTGGGGTGGCAGCCAAGCCTTTGCATTCATGGAGTTTGGGGACAGTGGCCTGGGGAAATGGGCAGTGGTCTCTGGCTGTGCTCAGGAGCAGGTGATGGGCACTGGCCAGGCTGCACTCCTCCACTCATTACAAGCTTTTATTACCCTGCATCATTACCTTGAAGGATGATGGGAACCTTAACTTTGACAAGTGACTCTGGTTTTCTGAAACTGGGCAGAAATGATTTTGAATTAGCTATTGCAGTATTTATAAATTCTGCCTTTGCATCTTGGGCAGTTTATAAAATAAAAAAGTGTGAAACCTAGCAACAAGCTATAGTTCTAGAAATGACCTAGAAAACAAATTACACAGTGAAGACCCTTGTGCTATGACGAGTTGATCAGCTCATCTCTATTAACCCCCCCAAACTGGTCAGATGTCACAATTCACTTGTAATCCCAGAAATATCCAGGATGTGAACTGACGCTCTGTGTCCTGAGAGCAAGTCATTACATGCAGGTTTCAGTTTAGAAGAGGGAGGAGTACTGAAGGGTAGCAAATGTGCTTGAGCCCAGAGTTGCAGAGAAAACCTGGAATGAAGGCTCAGAAAGTATGAGGTAAAAGAAAAAAAGCCAGTATTTATTATTAAAAATATCTTAATGAAGAATCAATTGTAAATGGGTGGGACTAGCAATGCTACCTACTTGGGCAGACAAAAGAAAAACCTGAAAGGCCATGAAGAAATCCTAATAGTGAAAAACAGAGTGTGGAGGAGAGGCAACACTGTTATTTTCCTCGCTTAGCTTTATAAAAGAATCAGAGTATTTAAACCCCCTAAAAACATTCTGTGACAGTCGTGATGGTACAGAGGCGCACGAGAGTGAAAATGCCTTTTCCTGAGAATTCTGAAAATAAAAAACTAAAGGAATTTCACAGGAATTTCACATGCACACTATAGGCTGAGGACATTGATTTACTACTTCTAAGGTCCAGGTGACTGTTTGAGTGTCACATCAGTGCTCACGGGACAAATGCATACCTGCACTTGATGCACAGGGAGCTCCAGGCAGTGCCAGGGCCCTGAAGAAAACTTGACGGAAGCAGCCTCGTGACTAACAGGCAGCATTCAGCCATTACACAGCTTATTAAAGGGATAAGTGCACAGGTAGAAGTTCAAAGTAGCTTGAAAAAACCCTGCAGCTGTGAGCAAATATGTTGCTTTATGTTTGAGACCTTGTGGAGTGCTCAAACACGTAATTGTTTTTATTATGCTTGCTATTTGCTCACCAGTTCATTACCAATTGTTTTTGACGCTGGAAGAACGTCCAAGCTGTACTTGCCGTATGAAGGGAGGGTGAAGCTGCAGGGATCCCCTGACCACGGAAGTGAAGCATCTCCCCACCCCACAGGGGCACACACATTCCACCTTTATGGAGCTGTTTAGGAATTGCAATGGCCCAACTAGTAGAGGTTTGCCTCTGCTCAGTCTTCATAACGCTTTAGAAATCAGTTCTACCCGTGGTGCCCCAAAGAGTGTCCCAATCCCTGTACCTTTGCCACCAACTGTGCCCAATGGGTGTAACTTGAAGCAAAGGCTGATGGGATTTTCCTCACAGGCTGGCAAATCCTTTCCAGGCAGCACAGTACAGCTGCCCAAGTGTAACTGTCCCACGGCTGGTCACGGCGGTGAGTCCGTCCTATCGGTCCTTTCATCGGGTAGCTCAGACACCTTGTCCCGTAGCCGTGGTTATCCTCAGGACGTCGCGGGAGACACGGTTTGGTCCCTGTGGGTGGGCGGAGAACGCCTTGCAGCAGGAATTACAGCTCTAGATGCAAAACACCGGGAACAGTGAGATGCTGGAAGCTCTCGGTATGGCGTGGGACTGGTGCCAGCCTTCTCCTGTGACCTTCTGTTCTCTCCGTGCTGCTGTGGCACCGCCCGCCGCATCGGAACGTCTTTCCCCCCCACACGCTCAGGTGCACAGGCCCCATCTTTCATACCGAGTCGATCCCGGCGCTTTCTCAAACCCACCCCGAAAGCCCTCCTGAGCGTGGTCCGGGCCGTCGGGGGGTGTGCACCGGCTGTGTGCACGGGGTATGTGCCCGTGGTCCGGGGGCCTGTGCCCGAATGTGTGTCCGGGGGCACTGGCGGGGGGGGAAGGGTCCCGGGGTGCGTTCCCTGTCGGGCTGGGCCGCCCCCGGGCACCGCCTGCCCTACACTCTCCCCGCCGCGCTACCCGCGCCGCCCGGCAGAGGTCCCTCTCCCCTCCGCCCGCCACAACCCGTGCCCATCACGATGCATGCCGGGAGCTGTAGTCCGGCGAGCTGTGCGGCGCGCGGCGCGGCGGTTGCCGGGGACTCCCGCTCCCAGCGTGCCGCGGGGCGCCGGCCCGGCCGTGCCTTTTGAATGATTTCACTGCGTTCGGCGCTTGCGGCGAGTGCGGCGGCGGGCGGGATTCAGGGAGGATCCGCGGCGGGAGCAGCGCGCGCCTGGCCCGTCGATGGCGGCCCGAGCGGGCCCTGCCATGGCCGCCTGCGGGCCCTGCCGCTGTTAGGAGCGGAAGACGGGCTGCGCGTTCGCCCCTTCGCCCATCCGCCTCGGCGGCCGGCGGCCCCCCCGCCGACATGTCGCTGGCCATGGAAGAGGAGGAGTACGCCCGACTGGTGATGGAGTCGGAGCCCGAGTGGCTGCGGAGCGAGATCAAGCGTCTCTTCCAGGAGCTGGGCGAGACCACCCGGGAGAAGATCCAGGCGGCGGAGTACGGGCTGGCAGTGCTGGAGGAGAAGCAGCAGCTGAAGCAGCAGTATGAGGAGCTGGAGCTGGAGTATGAGACCATCCGCACCGAGATGGAGCAGCTGAAGGAGGTGAGGCGGGGGCGGCGGCAGGTTGGCGGCCTGGGCCCGAGCGCGGCCGTGGCGGGTGGAGGGGCGAAGGCGGCGCGGAGCGGTGAGAGTGGGGGCGGCAGGTTGAGGGGCCCCGGGGCTGCTGAGGGGCGACCGGCGGGTTCCCAGGCTTCGGCCTGGCTCCGACAGGGCGGTTGCACGCTTCCCGAAAATGACAGCTCCGAGGCGCCTGGCTGCAGGCCGGGCCACGACAGGGAAGGGATGGAAAAAAAGGCCTTTCTGCCCCGACCCCCGCTCCTGTGAAGGGGAACGTGGGAGGGAGGTGGGTAAACGCTTTTCTTTCTCTTCCCGTCCCCTTCCGTTCCGCCTCGGGGTCCGGTAGGTGGGCCACCCCAGGGCTGCTGTAGGGCGAGGAGCCGGGCAGGGGTTGCCCCTCCCCGGGGCTGGGGCTGCCTCCACCGCGCCCCCGGGAGAAACCCGAGCAGGCGGCGGGGGGCGATGGCCGGGACCAGGGTGCGGTGGCGATGCTGTCATATGCCTGCTTTTGTGTGGAAGGAGAAATCTTACGTTGGTGTTAATCACTTCCTCACTGGGGACCACCACGAAAATAATATGGCAGACTTCAGTTCACATAGCTTTGTTTTGTTGCAGGTCCTGCCGTTGGCATATTTTTTAATTACGTTATTTTGTAAAGGAAATTCCAGATCTAATCTGTACAGTTTATCAATAGAAACGCTGTATTAGGCAATTGACACATTAAGTTTTTCTCATGCAAGATCTCCTCTAGGTGTAGAATGTGGGAAAAGTGCTGCCCGGGGGACAGTCCGAAAATGGTGGCTTGTGTTCCTTATGAGCTGATCCCGTCAGCCCACTGTAGGGCATGGCCCATGGGAACTTGTCCTGCCTATAGCCTTGTTTGGTTCCGTGATTTGGCATGCAGGCAAACCTTGTGCTGCTTTTAAACTGATTTAGGCTTTGCCTTGATTACAAAACATCTGATATAGCCTAAGAGGTGCATATAGGTGGATTTATTTGACCTGTGAAAATAGTACCCAATGGGGCTTAGCATTAACTTACTCAGTTGGAAATGGATTTTAAGTAAAGTCAGAATACAGTATTTCAAAGGGAAAGTAAATCCTTTTAACAGACTGGTACAAAATCACCTGAATCGGTGAATGCCCTCCCTTCCTGTGTACTGTGTGTCTTTTGGTCTTGTAAATAAAGCTTTCTTTTGCTTTTATTGTGTTAAACAAGCATAAGCAAAGAGGTTAATTACTTTGAATTACATGGCTATAAACTTGTTAACTAAATATGCAAGCTGAACTGATGTGCTGCTGTTCCTAGAGCCACTTGAGACCAGCACGGTTACGCAGCATACAGGAGCAGAAACTTGGAAGTCAAGGGCAGAGGCAGCTGTGGAGTTGAGCTCAAGGGAGAGAAAAGTCAGTAAACCCAGCTGGTATGTGGGATGCAAAACACGGCTGGCATGGAGAGGTGATGGCCCAACCTTATTCAGCAAGGCAGTGCCTGACACACCGGTGGGAGCCAGGTTGCCTTGGTCACAGGTAGTGCTTTAGTCACTGGGCTGTGCCATGTGTGTTTGGACATTATATGTTTTGACTTTCAGATGGAAAAAGGCTTGATGATATTGTCTTTTCATTCTTTTAGGGCTGTAACAATTGAGAAGCTTGTAAAAGAGATTTAAAAGAAAAGGGAAAAAAAAAAAGGCAGAATCAGCAATGACTCACTCCTTTTTGCTTTTAACATTTTGAATGATTTGCTTTGTGCGTGCATGTTCCATTCTAATTAAGTCAAAACCTGGGAGGCAGACAATTCTGGGAACAGCTTGAGGACTGTGATAGCCTACTCAGAGAAAGAGCATTGCTCCTCTAGTTTTCTTGTGATGCTGTGCAGGAGTCTGGTCTGCTGTAGATCTTGTAAACCTTTAGCCAGATGTATGAAGCATATGCTCAGAGGAGGAGTTTATCATCTTTGCTGTTTTATGCAACTTCTTGTTTTTCCCACACTCAGCTAGAGGAGTGCTGCATACAAGACTTACTTCGTGTCAAGCTCCAACCTAAAGGGACTCCACCTTGGCTTACTTAAGTTGTTCTTGGGGAATGTGGGAATCTTGGGAGATTGATGTCAAACTAGAACAGGATTGCTTTCCATCTCTTGCTTCTTAACTGTGACTTCATGCAGCCTTTTAAAATATAGCCCTTTTAGTCTCTGTAGATCTTACTTTGTTCATCTATGTTGAGAGAGCTAAGTGGCACAAAGCAGGGTGCGGGGCAAGCACACAGCGGTCTTCTGTCCTGCTGGGTATTGCAGATTTGGATATGCTTTAATTTGTTTAATACTATGAAGCATCCCTGTATCATGGCCCTGTTCATACCATAGGTAAATGGGTTTTGAGCGTGGGAACTTTGTAATGCAGTTTGTTGAAAGTACAGGCTTTTCTGCTACAGTCATCAGATCTTTCTGGCCAGGTTCTCCTCCCTGCCACACAATCCCTGATGTGGCAGAAATTCAGACCCTTAACCTTCACTGTTGTACCCCTTTGGTGAGTGTCTTTGGTCAGAGCTATACCCCATTTTGTAAAGATCTCTGTACTCTCAGTATTTGCGATCCAAGGTGTCCTGGTGAAAGTGGGGAGCAGCTCTGTCCTTGCGCTGCTGAGCCTCCGCACGAACCCCTTTTTAACTGGGGTCAAGTCTTCTCTAAGTTTGTTCTTTTATTTGTATGTGTGCTGACTTGATCTCATATATCTTTTAAGGTACTTTGTGCTGCATTTCTTCTATAATTTTATTTGACAGAACAAAACTGAAATGCAAACTGTCTCCCCAGGTAGACTTATTGTTATTTTCAGTACCACCTTTGCTTTTGTAAAAGGGAATTAATGTCAAACTGTAATAAAGATTATGATAAATGTTTTCCGTAGTTCAGAGAAATAGGATACTGGTTTTCTTGTAGTGAAATACTACATTGTGTTGTGAACAAATGATTTTATTCGTTTTTTACTCCCTCTAGGAGGTGAACTAACAAATTTTTTTCTCTAGGCTGCGTTTCAGCTGGTAAGTCACCCTGCAAGCCTTTGTGATGGTGCTAACTGTATAAATTACAGGGCTGCCTACCTACCTGAGCTGGGACTTTTTTCCTACATGGATGATGACCTCTTTGTACACTCCAGCTCACAAAAGTGGTTGTCTGAGGATTCAGTTATTTCTTTCCTGATGATTTGTTGGGGAATGTGGCATGGAAGGCATGCTTGAAAAAGAGGTTATCTGTTTCTCTCAGTACTCTGGAGTTGCTTGAGATGTCAGATTTATAACCACCTACTAGCTCAGTTATGAAACTGGCTGCTGTCCAAAGCTCCTTTCTGATTATGTTGTATTCTGATTCTGATCTGGTTATGTTGTATTGGTGGTGGTAGAATTGTGTTTAAACCCTTGGAAAACATGGGTGTTATGATTAATTATTTCTGTAATAATGTGAAAGTTCATAAGTAAACTATGTCTATCCTTAAAGTCTAAAAGCACGTGTCAGTATGTCACAGTTAGCGTGATGTATATGGTTTGTGGTTTTTAAGCGGAGAACAAACTTACGAGAATACTGGCAATGATCTGCACAGGGCTCTTCATTTCTTTGTATGGTAACAGTGGCCCTTGTTTTTGTTTTTTGCCTTTAAGAGTCATGTATTGACTTTAATGCTGCTTTATGACTTCTCTGTGGATGATTCCTGGGTAAATTTGCAAGCTGACTTTGAAAGAAACATTCAGGTAACACCTTGCTGCTTCATTTCCCGTGAAGCTCAAGTGGGGTGTATGATGCAGCTAAGGTAATGTGTCCCAGGCTGTAGTATTTGTACTGTTTATGTTGAGGTGGAGTGTACGGGATCTGTGATCGCTGACAGAAGTTTTGCTTTGCTTAATTGACTTACATATGTACTAGTTAATTGGGTATATTTTATCCAGGCTGGTTTAACATTTTGTTATGTTACATGTTATTAATGTAACATTTAACTGTGCATCTTCAGAAGTGAAGGAGAAATCATTCTCTTTCCTGTCTACCTCACGTAGTGTTGTGTGCCTTGTAGACAGACATTGTAAACTGCTCGCTGACGTAGCAGTGATTCTCCCCACTGGATTTATCAAAGCATTTTGCCAGTTGTACTGCTGTGCTCATATTGTGTGTAAGAACATAAGGGCAGAGAGGGAAGAAACGGCTAGGCTAAAGTTACCTAACAAACCCATGACAGACTGGGATTAGACCCTCTGTGCTCATGAATCAATGCTGAATTGACCAAGTCTTTCTGTTTAATCATGGTAAATAATGCTGTTCAGTTACCTCTAAGGTATACCTCTAAGGCCTCAGGTACACCTCTGCAACCTCTTCCTAATACATATTCAGATGATATATTGATTCCTGCTGAAAGGAAAGGACATTAATGTCATTTGAGATCACCTCTAGCTTTGCAGCACTGTTAAAATCAAAGGATTTAATGCATAAATTAAATGTTTCTTTAAATAGACCTGTTTAGGTGAAATTTAATTCTGGTTGTACATATGTAAATCTAGACTAGGGAAAGTACAACTGCAAATTGAATTTATGAAACTGATACCAATTTTGCACATACTAATAGAAAATGTTATACTTTCGTAAATCTGTCTTGGGGACTTAATGGTGATTGTTACTTGGAGTCCAACACCTGCCACACTTGAAATGTTAGAACACACTTGCTGTCTCTACTGTCAAATCAGACTGAAAACTGTGGGTAGGGTAAGCAAAATAGTCCTGTGTAAATTAAACCTCTTATATTTTGATAAATCATAGTTGCTTTTCCTGAAGAATAGAGGCACACCTAACAGTAATCTGATGTTTGCAGTGATATAGACACTTAGTACTGTGTTTTGGAAAAGCTACATTTCTCACATATCCTTACTTACGAAAAAAACAAAATGGGAAAAATCAAATGTTCCAATTTTTCCTGGTGTACTAGAAATAGTAACCTGTAACGCTTCATGTTACTAAATTAATTTTCTTTGCTAGTGTTCCTTGAACTGCCTTTCTTAAAAATATGACATAATATTCTTGAAGTGATGATTTCAGATTATTTTATGAAATTGCTGAATGTTCTTCTTGGGCTTTTTCTGATAAAATTAACTATACCTTATGTATTAGAATATCCATAAATGTTTGGGTGAATAGTAAGGACCTTCAGGTGGAATTATTTAAAAAACCCCCAAGTTTCTGCAGAAGTGGTTTTCCCTAAACTGGTGTAGTCTCAGCTGAGAGCTGGGTCTTGGGGAAAAGTCACGTTTTACTTTTGGTTTGTGGTGTTTGTGTGTGCCTTGGCCCAGAATGAGGGCTGTCCCTGACCTCCAGCAAGCATTAGATAATTTGTTTCTAAGTTTCTACATTAAGTTAAACCCAAGGTTTCAATGTTTGGCAGCGGTAGTGCAATTTGCTGCCTGTTTTTTCCTTGGAGGTGTGGCAGCACTGAGCATTTGCTGTCCTGTGTGGGGGATATAGTAAAATTACACTGTGGAACCGAGCCAGATTTTCTTTGTTATTTTTCTTTTTTTTTTTTTTTTTTGGTTTTGTTCTTGAATTAGGCCAATACCCCAGTTTGGGTCACAGGCGTGTTGCACGTGGTTGTGCAGGTACCACCTCACCCGGAGTCTGTTAAAGCAGCAGCAAACAAGGAATGAGAGGAGCATCTTAAGCTAGTCTTGCTGCTGAGCTTGGCGGTGAAGCTGCTGCCTGAGCAGCACAGACAGCAGCTGCACAGTGAGCGGGGTCTGTCTGGCCTGGCTGCTGGGAATTAGCAGTCCTGGGGATGCTGCAGTGGTAGTGTTATTGTCAGGCTGGTGGCTTTGGTTGAGGTCTGTCCTGGGATGTAGTCTCTCTTGCAACATTTCTTGTCTTTACACAAATAAATTATTCATTAGAGCCTTGCATTTGGCATCCTTCAATGTGCAGTCCCAGATGAGGGCACCTGAGAGCTGGGGCTTGAAGGTGGAATGGGAGGCTGCCTGGGTGTTCAGAGAACAGGGGCAGACCATCTTAGCATAAGAAACACTAGACCAAAAGCTGCATGCTGGTGGCCTCTCTGCACAGGTGCTGCAGGGGAAGATTCCTTCCAAGCAATATTGCTGAGGGCTGGAGTGAACCCAGAGGGCTTCACAGTGGGGGACATGTGTGTGTTCCCACAACCCTAAGGCAGAAGTTTGTGCAGCCCCTGATGTGGCAGACATCCTGCCTGGAAACTGAAAGTCTCAAACCTACAGTCGCCTGTGTTTTGTCACATGGGCTGTTGCGGTTTCCTCATTTCAAATCTTGATTCATCCTTACAAAATCTATGGGAACGTGCTTGCTAGTTTCAGGGGTATTAATACCCAATTTATCCCTTTGACTTAGGACTGTATTTCTTCTAGTCTGCAAGAGAATGCTAATGATTTGGAAAATTGCCTGATTTTACTAGGAGGGGGCAGGAGGGTGGGAACAGTGGTTCTCAAGTCTGTGCACTGCCCCCGGACTTAACAGGTTCACCATTTCCTCTTTCAGTCTATGGTATGTGAGCTTGTGACTAATCTGTAGCAGCATGGGACCGTAAGATGACTTCCAGAGGGTGATGCATACTCCAGGCATTCATTTGCTTTCTTTCTCTGCTTTTGGCAGACTGCAGAGAATTGTTTGTTCAGATTTGGTAACCCAGCAACAGAGGAATATAATGTGGGTTTGAAATATGATCTGCAAAACCTCAGCAGAGGGAAATGACATAAATCAACTTTGGCATCCAAATGAATGGAGGAGCGTCCATTTCAGAGAAGAGCAGAAGTTTTAAGTACAATAACTGCAAACTGGCTTTTTTTCATAGTTTCCCCATTCTCCAGCTCGTTTTCCTTCTTTCTACCTCCTACTTTCCTCCCCCTTCTCTCTTCTCAGCTGTTTTTACTAATCTGGCTAAAATATACACTAGGCAGCGGATGTCAGGCTCACCTTACTTTGGAGTGGGGACTTGCCTGAGGAGTCTGCTAAAAGATGTGGTCTGTCTTGGCCACAAACAGGTGGTTTTGCTGCTAGGGCTCTGGGCAAGCAGGGACCCACGTGGTGTCTAGATGTGTGCCTGGACATGGGGCTAATTGGGAGTGTTTGGCCCCGACATAGTTGAAGGTCAGTGTGGGATTGGATGTGGATTCTCTGCAGTCCTGTGTCCGTGTTCGGGAAGCAGCTGTGCCATATGAGGACCTATACAGCTCTCACTGAAACAAGTGGTGTGTCTGGTGGGGTGCTGAGTTGTGCTGGATGGACCAGACTCTGTTGTGTGCTGCAGTCCTTGGTCTCCTTAAATTTTTTCTTTTCACCCCTCAAATGCTGCCGGTGTGCAGTGTGAAGCTTGGCGAGCTCCCAGCATGGTGCGGAGTGCTGTGCTGTAGGCAGCAAGACAGTATTTGGTAAGTTCATTAGGAAGTCCTTCTTCATGGTTCAGCCTGTCAGTGCTGCGCAGAACTGGGCCTGTAGTTCATCTCTGACTTCAAGACAGAGAAGTATACTGACCTAAGACCATAACTGGCATCTAACCTGCCCAAACCAAACAAGATTCATTGCTTCCTGTGCACAGAGAGTTTGTTACATCTGATTTTAGTCTCCGAGGTCAAAATTCTCTGTATTTTCTGATGATGAAGGATGATGTTTTTTTGGAACTTGTTCTGTTCTATGAATGGGTAACTCTAAACCATAAGGGATTTTCTCACATCTTGCTGCATAAGGCTGTGTATGTTTTGAGGGAGAAATTTGGCTGTGCTGCCCAGAGTGGCTGAGTAGCATGACATGTCTGTAGTCCACTCAGCCCTCTAGCTCTTGGAAGCTGTGTGAAACTTCTCAACAGTGCAGTGTTAGGAAGGAGATGGAAAGAATGCATTTTCAAGCAGTCAGTATATGATTATTTAGTGGTTTTCTCCAATGTTGTTTGGAGAGAGCATTTGGCCTTTGAAATAGAAGTTGGCTGTTGTTGGATGAGTGTGACTGTCCCCACCCAACAGGCTATGAGCAGAAACAAGCGTGTCATGTAGCGTGTGTCCTCAGCTTTGGTGCATACTATCAAGTGAAGGAAGGTCATCTTGCCAAAACATACCTCCCTAAATAAATTTAGGTCTCTGATTCAGCAGAAATCATCCAGCCGTGGTCCTGATTTAAATTTTTCTCTGGCTCAGTTTAAAACAGTAGCTGAGACTTGTATCCACGTGAGTAAAAGCTTCTAACTTGTATCTTGGTTCACGGTGTTCAACAGCTGTGCAAAGCAATTCCACTTGGCTCCCTTTTGGGGATGCTTTCAAAAAGTATATGGTTTTAACCAAGAAATGGCTAAAATCAAATGTTCCCATGTGTTTTAACTGGATAATAATTTTTCACAGAAATAATTTCTCTTGAAGTGAAGAACAGGGATTGATCTGTTTATTTCCAATCCAAATTTTCTTCTGTCGCTTTTGAATTTTTTACAAACGTACACAATTTAATAGCTGTACTATCACTAACAGCAAGGCTTGACCTATAACAAGAGGTGTTATTTTGTCTCAGCAAATGCCTTCTATGTGATTCTCTTTGTCTTAAAGCTTTTGTGGCTTCCAACTCTGACATTTCTCATTCTAGAAGTCCAGTTTACACACCTGGTAATGGTTTTCCCTCTGTCACTCAGCAGTACTGGGGTATTCTTCCACATCGTACAGCTGTGGTGGTGGGCAGAGGATTTTAAAGAAGAATTTGCATTACAAATACAGCAGCATATTTAGTGTGACCAAATGTATAAGAAAATGCAAACCTTTATGCATTCTCTGAAGCATCAGTATGCTCAAGAAGGCTTTGTGCTGGCTTCGTCCTCTAGAAAAATATGCTGATTTTCTTTCCTCCCCATTATAATGGAATGATAAGATAAGCTCTATGATCTTAAATCAGTGTAACGGCTCTAGCTTTTGATGGCCAGCTTTTTGGTCTTTCATAACAACATGGATGGTTGTTTGTAAATTTGAATGACTGGTTGGTGTTTGAGATGAATGAGATCTCCTAATGTAAAAATCTGTCATATGTGTACATAAAAGATTAAAGGCTGATGTGCAGTTGGGCTCTGTAGCATACAGCATAGCTACACAAAATGTACATTCAACAAAGTGGAAATTAGTTAGCTTGAAATGCATGCAAACCAGAATAGTTTGTTAAATTGAAAAATCCTCTTACTCTGGCAGGGTTGGTTATTAGATGTGTGTTTGGGGAGGTGTTCCTTGAGATTAGCTGCATTGGTCAGAGTATGGTGCCAAGGTTGTGGGTTCAATCCCTGTATGGGCCATTCACTTAAGAGTTGGACTGGTGATCCTTGTGAGTCCCTTCCAACTCAGAATATTCTATGATTCTGTGAGAAGTAGCACAATGCAGTAGATTGCAATTTCAAGTGTCACACTGGATGTATTTCTTTCGTTGTGTATCTTTATTAAGAATTTTACTTAAATCTAAACCTTGCTTATTTTGGTATGATTGCATTTGGCAAACATTTCTGAATTTTTCAGTCTACTTGTGTTAGGGTATGACTGTCTTTTCCTTCTGGCATTTGAGTGATCAAAACATTTCAGGTGGGTAGGAAGGCACTTAGCTGGCCTGTCATGTCAGCTGCAAAGGTTTCATAGAGCCTATGAGGGCAGAATTATCAGGTACTTTTCCTAATGAGTGTGATCCATCTAACATGTGATTATTCAGTTGTGATGAGATCCTCTGGGAAGTCAATGGGAGCAGAGACCAGTCCAATACGACTTTGTTTCGTAGGTGAGTTACGACAGTCTTGCCAGAGAGACTTACTGAAGTGACAGGGACTTAAGAAAACATTTTCTGCCATGTGTTGGGCTCACACAGAATGTGCCAAGATCTGTGCCCTTACCTGTGCAGCAAACCTGTTCAGGGGAGACAAACGGGAGAAATCTGCCCCTGTAGCCTTAAATACAGGTTTTCATTGACAACATCTTGGCTTTGCGCACTCTCTGTTTATTGACTGTTGCCAATCTTAAATGACAAAGTAGCAGGGATTGTGCCTTTAAAAGAACCCCCACAACTAGAGTTGTCTTGAAAGTTAAGGTGACTTGTTTCTTACGTGGACCCAGAGAGGCTAGAAAGTACCTGAACTGCCCTTGTATTTTCCCTTTTTCCTCTCCTGTAGAGGAGGAATTCCATGACTCCAGTAGCTGTATTTTGAATGTCAAATAATTTAAGACTTCTAATACTCATGAGATGGTTTTGTATATGCACATCTGAATTATTAATTGAGCATCTCACCTTGTACAGATGTCTGTGCTCCTAAACCCCTAGTATAAACAAACGCATCCACAAACCCACACCTGTAACTCTGCAGCTGCTTTGAGGTTTTTTTAAATTAAGAGCCTCTGGTGCAACTTTTCTAAAAACAGCTTAGTCTGTGTTGTTCTCTAACTGCTTACAAGCTGGGAGATCTAATGGAAATGCAGATGGACCCTGAAACCTAGTGGCCAGAGCTGCAGTGACCTTTATTCCCCATCAGCAGGAAAGTTATGTGCCAACATGTCCTTGGAGCTGTGCCCTGGTGTTTGGTAGGAGTACAGGCACTGCAGCCTGGAAGTTCAGCAAGGCACCCTCATAAATACTTGGATTTGGTTCTGCAGTTGCAGCACCAGATTTTTGTCTTTTCTCCCTCCTTTATTTTAACTGGGTTGGGAATGTTTTATGGGCAGGAAACGGGAATGTCTGTTTTATGAGCACAGCTGTTTAAACTTAAACCGATGGTAGTATGTTGAGCTCTCTCCTTTTGGAAATGGCCAAAACCCTTATGAAATTGGAATAGCTCACTTGCTGTTTGAAGCAGCAAACTTTTAAAACTGCTGTCTTGTGTCATCAGTTTACAACATCACATATTTCCTTACTGTGTCAATGAGACTGCTAGGGATGTTTCCCTAATTAAATTTGTGAAAAAGTAAATTGAAGGAAAGGGATTTTAGATTTTATGTTTACTTCTGGAATTTAATCTTATTTTAACATGCATTCCTTCTTCAATCCTGTTTAGGGTATGAACTCCTAATTCTTGTCACCTTTGCTCTTGATGAAACTTCCATAAATACAGTCCCTGAGTCAGTGCTGTCTCTCACAACTGTGCTACAGTACAGGCAGTTAAATACTGAATGGATGGATTTGCCTTGGTTTAATGTGACCTTGGTGAAAAATCTTTGAGCACATCAAACCTAATTGTAAATACAAGTTTCCCCGTGGCACATAGCAAACACAATGCTGAATTCTGTATTATACTGGGAGTTAATAAAGTATAAACATGTACTGAATGTCTTGTAACAGGAGGCAGCTACTTGTATTTTTATTCCTTTCATGTGTATGCACATGCATGTCTGGTAAATTCTAGCATTATGAGAAGACTGAAAAAGCTTGAGTCTCTTTTTTGCAAACCATAGCTAAACACAAGAAGAAAAGACCTTTAATCTACTGCTCTTTTTAAGAATGGATTTTGAAAGATGTCTGTGGTCATTCACTTCTTTATAATGAAAGGATGCGTAGCTCACTCTTTTATGTAAGTATTGTCATCTGCCAGTTGAATGGTGGGAAGGGATAAAGGAGAGCAAAAATAATATATGAGCTAGTAACTGGGCTTAGAACTTGTGTATCCTGAGCATTGTCAAAATATTCCCCATGGCTGCCCAAGTACTGTGTTCAACAGGAGCATCCTTCCTGGAGCTGTTCTGGTGGAGGATGTTGCAACCTTCTCTGATACCTTTTGCTGTCTCACACCCCACCTATCTTCCCCCAGCCCTCCTATCCCCCTTGCCCTTCTAAAGTTTTGAAAAGGGTGATGTGTCTGCTTCACAAATAAACTTTCCTGGAGAGTTTAGTTGGATCTGTGAAAGGATTTTTGAAGGCATCTTTCCCAGAAGTGTATTGTGTAGTTGTAGAGCTACGGCTCTCTTTTCTGGCTCCTTGTAATTCCTTCCTTGCCATTACATGGAGGTTTGGCCCTTTTGTTAAGAACCTTTTTGATTATGCATGCTGAACCCAATCTTCAATTTAATATGTATCTTTTTGAGAATTCTGTTTGGTCTTAAAATTGCTTTGTGTTCAGAAGGTAAAAGGGAAGCAATGCATAGAAAAGACAGCAATTCAGGTGGGTTTTTTTAATTTTTTTTCCTCCGAGGATGCTGTTTTCTCTTGCCCTCCTCTGCCCGTTCCTGCATGTATTGTGCACTCAAGAGCCTCAGTCTTCATAGGTTTGGAAGGGAACCTCTGAGGCTGGGGATAGCCTGAGCTGGACAGGCTGGAGAACTGGGAGAGTGGTAGGGAGGTGTGTCTGAGCTCCCCACTCCCCAGTGGAAGATGAAACTGTAGTTGCTTGGTTCATCAACCAGCTCCAGCCTCCTTCCTGCCTTCAGTTGTATGTTCCTCTGTAAATCCTTAGGGCTTTGGGGTTGTTTTGGGACTATTGCTGGTTGTGAAATTGCTGCAGGTGGAGAGCAGAGGACTTGACGTAACCTTTATAAAGTTTCTCCTTTTTCTATTCGCAAGGGGCTTCTACCAAAAGACTTTCAGAAGTGAAGGTTTTTTTAAAAGCTTTTTAAGAAGTTAAAAAAATATTAGGAGTATTACTTGAAATTTAATATTAATAACCTGTTACAAGCCTGTCATTCTTAAAATGTTAGCAATTGCCGTGTGTAACTTGCTTTCAGCTGTGCATGTATTCCAGGTTTTGTCTTGTGTGGGTTTTTCTGTCTTGCTGCATGGGTTTGTTTATGTAATAAACATTACATGGTAATTTCTGTATTCACTATATTAATGTTATAGCAGTGCCACGTGTACAAGTATATGCACAATTGGCTTTAAAAGGAAATAAGCTTTGGCCCAGGGTACTTTATCTAAAGCATAGTTAACTGGAAAGAATGTTGTTCTGCCCTGGGGCAAGTAATGTCCAGACAACAGAGCTGTCTCCTGCTCTTGTGACTAAATACTCCGAAAACTATCTCTAAATACTAACACTAAATTCTAGCCAGCTTCAAATGAAAATTTGTCTTTGCAGACAGATGAGTCAAATCTGTCAGTGGTGGAGAGCTGATGGTGGTCTTACACAAGATTTGCCTGTGAATAGCTTGGTGTTTGTCTTCTCTTGCTCAAGATGGTTTATTGGGGTAAGCATGCTAGGTGCTGTGATGATGAGCAGCAGAGATGGGATGTTCCCATGGGAAGGTGCCACACTGCAGCACGTAGCTGACTTAGAAACTGATGAGAGACTGTATTTTTTTTTGTGAGAGTGAGAGTCAGGTTGCAGTGGTTGGTGTAGATGAAACGGGTTCAGGACGTACTGATGAGGAGCATCTGCTGGTAGGAAGGTTCGTATGTATGCTCTAGACACTTCTGGCTCTTGGTCCAGTTTACGGGGTTGAGTATAACATCTGCTTCCTCCTGAAGCTCTGTCAGGCTTTATTTCAGACACGTTTGACTCAGACACAAAATGCAACATATAAGGCATTTTTGCAAATTTCTTCTTTTAGGGGTTATTAATAACTTCTTTTTTTTGCATGTATGTTCTCTACTAATTGAGTCCAATTTGGGAAGCTACTTAAAGGTGGGCTGAAGCCAAATATCCAAAGTAATGCCTGGGAAAGAAGACCACTTGCACTTAATGGCTAAATTAGAGCAGTGTTTGGGTAGTGGGATTCTTTTAAAACATTTCCCCCTCCCCCCATTGGATACAATGAAGTCTTGTTCTAAGATCGTTCAGTCATCATAGAAATATTTTAAGAGCAGATTTGAGTCATTTGGAACAAATCAAGCTGTGGAGTTGTTCAGCTCTAGCCTCCAGTATTATTTGTGTTGCTGCAGAACAGTCCGGAAAAACTGAAGACAGAACGCTAGCACATACACAAGTAACCATGAACACAATGTGCCATGTGTAACTTATTTTCTATTCTTTGCCCATAGGTTCTGTGGCCTCCATCTTTGGAGCCACTGAAATCCCAACTGGGCAATGTCCTGAGCACATGTCTGGTGGTGACCCTGCTTTAAGCAGGAAGGCTGGAGTAAATGACCTCCAGAGCTCCCTTCCAGTCCTCAGTTTCAACAGTTCTACAGCGCTGTTATTTTGTTGCTTATGTATGTATGTTTTTTGCATATCGTGCTTTAAAATATGCCCCATCGTTTAAGTTCTAAAGTTTGAACTCATTTTTATGATTCATCCCCTCCAGCTCTATTTAGTCAGTGAATACACACACTGAAGGATTGAGTAGCTGAATCTAGATTTTACCAAGTGGAGCATGTGAGACATACTAGTTATTTGTCTGGACTTCTGGAGGGCTGAAGGAATGCTGACTACTATGACACTTGCAGTATTACCCCTTAGGAAAGGAATGCAGAGAAGAGTTAGTTGTCTTCTGTCAGTGCCAGGCATTTAATGGGCTCTATAGCTTTATTCCTGCATGTAGGCTCTCACAGTGTTCCTACTAATCACTCTGATGTTTGGCAATTTTGAAGCCCTTCTCTCGCCCCTGCATGTATTCTGCATCATTCTATTCTCTGTCCTTGTGAACTGCTAATGAAACTCCTTAAATGATGTGAATGAATTGTGGTTACCTTTAACTTCTGTGGGATTCTGGGGTGGGAAAAATTCTGTATTCCAGGATTAATTTTCACTCATGTGAGCCATTACACTTTTGTGTCCTCCTGGGTTCACAGTGGAGGTAAGCACAGTAGTGAATTGGAGGGAAATTGTAGCTAGGACTCTTCATGGCTTGAATAAGGCTTAAGTACATATCTTGTGATTTCTCCTTTCTGAAGTCTGGGAGAATTTTAGGAAGTAGAGAGGGCCTCTGAGGGCTGCGTTGTAGATGTTTTTGCCAAGGCTGCTGGGATAGTGGACTTGAACATTGTCTGTCCTGGAAGTTTGGAGGAAAACTTTCCCGTTGAAATATTCTGTTTTCCAGGCTCACATGGAATAGTGAAAGGTAGGGATGCACAGCTTTCCTGGCAGTTTAATGTTTCAGACAGCTCTTCCACCTGACACTGAATAATAAATCAGCTTGTTCTTATCCTCTCTGTGGAAGGAGACAAGGAGAAATATGCCTACTCATTTCACTTGGGAAACAGGTAGAAACCAAACAATAAGAGTACAGTAAAGAAATGTGGTGGGAGAGAGCTGCTAGTATATGCAGATAGATATAGATATATATATATATATAAAAAATATAACTACTCCACTGGTTTGTAGCTTGTTGTTCTAATGTAGCCTTTGTGGCCTAGTGCCCTAAAATATAAATGACTTATTGGGACTGAAGCAAATGGACCCTTTTAATGTGACACAAAGCCTGTTAACATTAAAATTGGTCTGATGTTCCCTTTGACCTCTCTATTGTTAGGGTTTTGGGGGAGCACATTAAGACATTCATTCCTTTCATGCTCCTCAGTGTGAGGGACTGCAGCTGGGGAACATCTTGGAATCTGGCTCATCTGGGGAGGCTTCTGGGGCTGGCAAAGGCCCTGTGAGGCATCTGTTTGCTTTTAAGGGTCTTGGCTCTGGGAATTGTGAGAACTGGCTTCGAAGAGCATTTATCAGCCCTGTGGTCTGCCGCTCTCAATGTGACTGTGTATGCCCTTTTTTCCACAACAGGCCTGAAAGAGCATTAAGGTTGACACTATATTTCTATGTGTGCGTTACGAGAAATGTATTTTCTTGTTTTTATTATCATTGTTCTCTGTGACAAGGGTCATCTCCATAGAAAGTGATTAATTTGATGAAACTATTTTTCTTGCCCTGGGCTCCATTTGTTGCCTGGTACCATGCTAGTGTTGTCTGCCATGACCGTGCTAGTCATGTGTTAGCTTTGTCTTACTGCACATAACGTTAGGCTTTGTATGAAGAATGTGGCCTTAATCTTCAGTAGGCACTGCTGTAGAAGGGAACAGAGCCTCCACGAGATGTGGAGTTCATGCGGATCCAAGTTTTATTCCATTGCCTCTTACTTCACCGAGGCTCTAAAGCTGGACTTTACTTCTGAAGGATTCCAGAGCTATCAGGAACAGCGCAATACTTGGTGTCTGTGCACCCAGGAATGCTCTCCGTTGCTCAGGCTTAGATTGTTTAACTCCTGAATTGTTTAACTCCTCTTCTTGCGTTTTAAGATCTGTCTTAATGCTAGCTTTGGAACTGGTGCTGCAGCAGAGTGTAGTTGTACTGTTTTCCTGTTGGGTTACTGGTGTAGTGTCTTGAAATTTCAGGTCTGTAGATAATGGGTATATGTCTGTTTCTCTTTCTTATTGCAGTGCAAAAGACTGCAGTAATAATGGAAAAGTTATGTTCGAGGAATTTGAGTAACATCTGTGGGGATGGCTAGAGTTGGTCTTACTTGATTTCTTTCATTTTTTTCTTTAACTTTCTGGCTTTTGTGTGCATAAAACTAGTGTCTGTTTATAATGCAACAAATCAACTTGCTCAAATTCAAGCTCTAAATATGAAATGAACTCCTGGAGAGACAGAGAATTCTTCCTTGTAGTCTTAAAAAATAAAACTGGTCTGCTTCAGTTCTATGTTGGGATCACAGTTTTATTTTGAATTAATTGTGCTTTAGACATTAGTCCTGTATAGATGTACCCAGTGTTTCGTTTGAGAATGAGCAGCAAGGGTAGCAGTGACAGTGAATGCAAAGAAGTGTAATAGTGTCCAAGGATAACTAATAATATACTCTAAAGTTTCTTCTAAGGTGTTTTTGAGTGCAATGCTAGGCTACTTGGTGTTGAACTTTCGAAACTTAAATGTTTAGGAAAGAATGCCCTGAGCAAATGACACAATTACTGGTCAGGTTTTCTTCCAGCATAGGAGACAAACTTCAGCCTTTGGCTGAGAAACTGGAAGCAGTTAGGGCACAAAGAGGATGAGCCTGCCCATTCATATCTGAAGTGGACAAACAGCTACAGGCTCATGTCTCTTCTTCCCACTCTACTTCCTCCTGCACTTGGTTTTGTTCCTTTTCCTTGGTTTTCTGCTGAATTCCATTGCAGTCGCTGATCATCCTGCTGCCGCTGTTACCCTATGCCACTGTCTTGGCTGTCATCTCTTATCGTTTCCCTTGGACAAATACTCTTTGCCTTCTCCTTACAAGATTTGCTTTCTCCCTTTACCTAGTACTTCTCATGGCTCCTCATCTAATTGGTCTTTTTCTGACAATTTTCTTCTCCAGCTCACAGCCTTCTTCCTGTAGAACTCTTTCTCCCCTCACTGGTTCCCAGTAAGTTCAGATGACTCAGCCAGCTGGGCAGTGGCTTCATCTTTCAGGCCTGAGGCTGTCAAAAATGCCAGGCACTGCCAGGCATGGGTGAGGAGTAGAGAGGAGGAGGGTTAAACCTTGGTTTAAGGCCTCGTCTGTGCGTAGAAATCACTACTTTCCATTGAACTTTTAAAAATAAAGCTGGGTTGAGTTAAGCTGAAGTAGGCTTTGGGATGTCCTATGCCAGCCTAAACTGGGATTAATCCAGCACAGATGTAAAACAGACATTACTGCTGCAGCAAAATCTGTTTGAACAAGAATTACATTTTCCTGGGTGCCACTCTGGAAGAGCGTTTAGCTTTCCTCCAAATTAGAAGACATTTGGAATGGGCTACTGGGAGCCCTTGTCAGGGATCTGGCAATCTTCTGTCTGAGGCATGTCATGCATCTGCTTTAGCAGAGTTCTTGTTGCCAAAAAATACAGCATGACACCTCTCTTGCCCTGTCACCAGAGAATGGCAGAGCTGAGGTCAGTGGAAAGCTTCCTCTGCTGACCTGGCCAGACTGATACCAGAAGGCAGGAAGCGGGCATATCCCTGATACTGGATCTCTGCCCAAACCAGCTGGGTCCTGCCGGGCAGAGCTCTGGGTGGTACTGGCAGCTGAGCCCTTCTGAAGGCTTTGGCTCCTCAGTGCACTGTGGCAGCCCCACATGCCCTACCCAGTCTGAATGCCAATGAATGAAGGGTTTGTCTCTGCAGCTGTGATGCAGCTGTGTGCCCCCTGCATTCCAGCTAGTGGCCTTGAGCAGCTGGCTGGGGACAGCACGGGCTGGCTCTCTGCTGCTGGCCTGGGAGCTGTCACTGACCGCTTGGAAGCTTTGCAGGATAAAGGCTTTTCATTGCTGCCAGTGTCTGCCAACTCCTATTGCAATTAAAGGGTAATCTTTTCTAAATGGTGCTAAATTAAGGCTTAATCCCTCCCTCATGCCACATAAGAGGATGAATCCCTGATTTTATGAAAACAGCTTATTGTTTGGGCCACTGTCCAGCCAACCCATACAACAATGGTCCTGGATGGTTTGTCTGTGGAGAGGACTCACACTTTTTAATCCGTCTGCCTGTAGATCCCACTCCAAAGTCCCCTATGAGGTGTATGGAGAAGTAGAGGAGTTATTTACCACTTCCTTGTATGGTCTCTGGTATGAAACTTGCGAGAAGGTTTCCTGTTGCTGAAGTCCTTACCCTGGATGCTGTGGTGGTGGAAGATGACTTTGCCTGTGACTGTGTGTGCTGGGTCCGTGCTGTTGGCTGTCCACTCACTAGCCACCAGCTGTGTGCTGTGTAAGTGTTGCATCAAAGCAAACAGTCCTGGCAGTATGGGTTGGTTTGTTTTAATTAAGGCAGCTGTGTGCATAAAACTGTAGTTAAAATTATTGTTATTTTACATAAGGCTGCTGCCACAATATAAATCAACGAGGGGGTTGACTTTTCACCTCTCTTGCAATTGCTGATCTGGATTAATAAACAACAAATTTCATCTTTGGGGACAGGAGGAGACTGCCTTTTGAGCCCTTGTTAAGACTAGTCTTTTATGCCTCTCCGTAGGGGAACTACTGTGTCTGTAGAGCAAGATGCAGTCAAAATGTTTATTTGCTCGTAAATACATGGATTTGTTTAAAGAAAGTGCAGTCAAATAGGATGGAGGGAGGGAGCAGTAATGAGGACACAAGTTTGTGGGCAGCTCATCTGTGAAACATATCCAGAAGCTTGCTTTGATTCCATGTTTTTACACAAATTCCTTGAGGGGAAAAAAATAATTTGGAGAATTTCAGTGGGATAATTCTAGCAATAGGATCTGAAATATACTATTACATAAAATCCTCTTAAAATCCTTATTATGTAAGACTTTTTTTACCATCCTGTTCACTTATGATTCTATATAGCAGTGTCTGTAGCATTACTACAAAGATCAGACCTGGTGTGGGCTTTCTTGATCTGTCTGCAGCCCAGAAGTAGGTGGCTCCTGAATAATATGGTCCTCACCCAAGTGTAAGAGTGAGTGGTTCTGGCTGGATGCTGGCAGAGGGGTTCACACTTATCACCTTCTCAGGCATGTGACCTTGGGCAACTGAGCTTTCATAAGAGATGTTTAAATTATTATTAGAGGCAACAAAACCTGCATTATGTTCCTACTGAACGTGAGGTCACGTGTTTATCTGTTTTAAGATGCATTTTCAGTTAGCAACCACGTGAAGGGCCCCTGGCTGGAGGATGGTGACAGACATGAATGAATCTGTGACAGACATTCCCCATCTAAGAAAACAAAAACATAGGCAAAACAGAAGAGCTGGCTGGACAGCTGTTATGGTGACAAGTGGCCTTTGAATTTATCCTTGGAGCAGTTAAAGATACTGATGTTGAAGGGCTTTGTGCTTTGATTGCCAGCTGATTGCTGTTACATAAGCATATTGCTGGTGTAGCTGCATTTCATAGCTAGAAATCCAATACTGTCATGAATTCTTTTTTCTTTTGTGCACCCTGCACCTGGCTGCATGGATTTTCTGTATTTTGCATTCTAGCTTGTAGCTTCCTTGGCTGTTCATCTGTATTCTTACTCTAGCCTGTTTGTGTTTCCAACAGCCTTATTCCCTTATAGTTCGGGCAGGATACATAAAATTACATAAGCTTTAATGTCTTTAATGTGCAACCCATTTGGATCAATGCCATGCTGCTGAATTGTCAGGGAGGAGAACCTTCAGCAGTAGGGAAGATTGCCTTTGGGCTAGATTTGGCTACTGATCTCTCAGTTTGACGGTGTAGACTTTTGTCAGGCAGCATGTGTGCAGAGCACAGGCTGGACACTGGCTGCAGCTGGTGACTTGCATTGCTTCAGCTTTGCTTTTGCAGCAGTTCTGTGCTGGTGAAGATTGTGCTGTATTCACAATGGCAATCTTTGTGTGTGTGTGTTAGACTAAAACCTTGTGAGGAGATGTCTACACTTAGGGCCAATAGATAAACTGGAAATTTGTAAGATTCTGGGTTAAACATAGATCTGATTGAAGAAACGTGAATTGGCCAAAGGAGCTGCAAGATTTCATAAAGTGACATGGTTTTGGTTGTTTGGAGAGTTCTAACTGAGGGAATGCTTGGCATATAAACACAAGGGCCTTGCACAGTGCGAGAGGGGCAAGCTCTAAACGGTTCTTAATGGAGATCTGAAATTCATAGCAGCACGACCCCTGCAGTCACTGCCTGGAACTGGTAGTCTTTTGTAACTCTGAACAACACACGATGCTTATTAAAATCATTAAGAGCTGAAGAATGAAGACTTTGTTTTGAAATATTTTTTTTTTTGGCAGTGACCATGGAAAAAAATTAGTATCTGTATTGAGTGAGGTTTTTTGAGTGTGTTTAAATTGTTTTATTAAAACCAGCAATAGTACCAAAAAAAAGTGTCAAAAAATCCTGAACAGAATGGCATACTTGCACATCTGGGAAAGATTTCAAATATATTGAGTACTTGTGTTTTTCCGTGATACAAACAGGATGTAGCTATGTAGCATGCAAAATGGCTTAGGTATCTCTTTTTATAGGGTCCATTTTCTATACTTGTGTTTATTAGTCAAAATCTCTACTATCATTCACTTACATTCCTGTAAATGATAGCAGAACTTAAGCCCTTGGTATAAAATTTAGGGCAGGTAGTGGAAGCAGGAAAGACTTTGTTCTAAAGTTGTATTTCTGAGCCAGCAAATATGACTGAAAATGGCAAAAATGGTACTTGTCAATAAGTTAGCTGGAAGGCCCTTGCTTTTTGCTCCTATGAGGCTGTGGAGTTACTGAGTAGACTGAGGAGGAACGCCTTTCCCTCTCAGTGGCACAGCTAGTTAATGTGTTGCTCTGACAGCCATTAGACAAGGAATGTAGCTTATCCATGCTTTAGACAGACCTCAAGTTTTGTTTGGGAATGTCAAAGTGGTTACGGTTAGGGATGCATTTTATTCTGGCTTCATGTGGAATTTCAAGGTTCATTTTGATGATTATATGTCAAGGAAATAAAGGAAGAGGCTTGTGTTAATCTTGATTTCATCAGTACCTTGGTGTTCTTAAAAAAACCTTTGAAATTCTGCAGAACTGAAGTTGTTCGTCGTAATCGAAGAACCCAGTGTTAATGAACAAAGCCCAGGGCTGGAAGGTTAGGTTGTTTGTGTTTGCCTGAGGGATAACAGGAAATAAGTGTCTGCTTGTTACTTGATGCCAAATGTGGACATATTTATGATTTGAGTGGAGTATGTGATGAAGTCCGAGGTCTGGATGCCAGGTAGGTGGGTATCTGTTTATCATTCCTCAGGTGGTTGGAAAGTGAGTATCTGGAAATACAGTGTTCATGTATCTACAAAATGGAGGTAAATGAATGTGAAACTGGTATAAGGAATTTTTTTCTATCTATAGTACAGAACAAGAATTTACTTTATATTTCAGGGAATGGCCCAGGAGCATAAAAAGCAAGCAGGAATCTTTCTGATGATAGTACTTGCTAACATTCTTTAATTATTAAAACAAGATAGCACTTGAAAGAATCTACATTAGAGGTACTGAAACTGCCCAAGGTACCATCAGGCCTGAACTTTGGAGACTGTGGGTTTGCTCATAAGGTAGAAAACAAAACTGAACTTAAATCATGAAAAGTGTTTCAATGTTTGGAGAGAAGAGGCACTTGCTTTGCAGCTGATAGTCTCATGAGAAAGTGGTGATGTAGGACCTCTCAGATGGCCACAGAGCAGTGACACATCTGAGGATAACCTAGGTGCGGTCACTTTAGGTGCGCTGGATGCTGCTAGAGTGGGCTTGGACAAAGGGGCAGGATCCATAACATCTTCAGCACGTATGTGACGGTGTGCAGGTCCCTCTGTTGTGCTGTTTTAGCCAAAAGTCTTGCTCTTGCCAGTAAGGAAAGTGCCTGTTATTGCTCTGTTTTGACAGGTATTCTGCTCCAAAATAAGCAGAGACTGCTGTAATCCTGACAGGGCCCTGTAAAAATAGCTGTCAGCTTGCTTGTGCTGCCGTGTGCTGGGGGGCTTCCTCCCCTCCTGTGTGGTGCTGCTGGGACCCCTCCAGAGACGGGGCCCTAAGGGAAGCCTCTGCTTCCTGTTTGCCAGTGTTTAAGTCATGCACCGGGGCTTCACTTCCTCCTGTATTTTGTAGTTCTCTCTTTCCTAATCCTCCCCTTTACTCCAGAAAGTGTCCCATGGAGTTGAGCAGATGAAAATGCACTTGTCCTCCCTTTTTTAAGTGATGGTAAAACCCTGTCCCTGAATTGTTTCTGACACTGACACCATTGACAGGCAGACATCTGAGGGCGCTGGGCAGTACCTCACCAGCCACACGGAGTATAGATTGAGCTGGGTGCTCCGGATTAACTGGTGCACACCAGTGACTTGGCTGTGTGGCTGTTGCAGCTGGCAGTTGCTCGCTACAGGGTGTTTGTAGAAATTGCATTATGAGAAGAAGTTTTGTCCCTCTCCCTTCTTGCTTTTTAACCCAGACCTTAAAACAGAGGCTCAAATATGTCTAATGTTTATTTTTTTAAGCAATACACGACCATAATGGGCAATGGTAAGTGAACAAGCTGTAGTTCAGTGTGAAGCGTGGATGTAGGCTACAAGCAGAGGGAATCGAGAGACTCCTCTGGAGTTGTAAGTACTGTGCTAGTAGGACACAAAAGATTATGCTGTTGTATTTGGGTTAAACTCTCTGGATTTTTGCTTAGGTTCTAGGGGGGAAATGAGTTTGTTATTTAGGTGTAACAAATCCTTAATGAGAGGTCAATTAGATAACAAGAAAGTGTCTGCTTTTGCCATGCAGAACTAGCTACCAGTGGTACATTTGATGATATGCCTTGTGCAGTCGTGTGTGCGCATGTGCGTGTGAGAATGGTGGAAGACCACTAAAACCAAAAAGCCTGACTAGTAGTTTAGGTTTTTATAAAGCTCTTCATGCAAAGGTCCATGAACAGCAGAGCTCACATGAGCACAGGTAATTTTGACATATTCAGGAAGTGATTCCACACTTAGCATTAGTCTCCTTTAATACTTCAGTGATTAAAAATCTGCTCAGGTATTTTAAATAATTAGTCTGAGTTTTTAAAATTTATTTTGTTTTCCCCCAAAGTGCCTCATGTCCTGGTTCGTTCTGCTACCAGCAACTAACAGGTATTTATATGTACTGGGCTGTGTTTATGCAGCCGTATTTCTGACTCCTTGTAGAGCAGGGTTTGTTCACAGAAGCCTCTACTATTGTCACATCAGAGGAAGCCTCTATGCTGATAAACAAGCAGCAGGGTAATAAGCTGTACATTACATATGTTTTTCAGGATGCAACTTACTTCCTTGTGTTATTTCTAGAGTGGGTGTGCCTGCGCAGCAGGCAAGCATTGTTCTTAGGAGGATTCCTCATGCAATGAGATCCTAATGCTATTAGCTATTGTATTAAAAAAAAAAAGGAAGACATTTACTTGAGTATCACTGAAGGATTTCGTGCTTACTGATAGCCATACAGATAAAACGTCCTTGGTTAGGGAGCAAAGCCAGTGAAGAGGATGGAAAGAGTTTTCTATCACCGCTCTGTGTGTGTGTGTGGTCCTTTGGTTACCAATAATTAAAGAGCGAGTGGAAGCTGTGCCTTCGCATCCCTAAACTCTCAATCTTGCTCCCAGTTAAAACAATTGTCTTCTCGGTTCTCTAATTATTCAAATGCTGGGTTGGGGCAGAGGAGGTGAGAGAGAGGTTAAACTTAATTTCTTGGCACTGGCTGCGGAGCCAGGGAGCAGTTCCTTTGGTGCCAATTTAAACTCTTGGTTGACCTTGTAGAAGCCTGCAATTAAACATCGGTTGCGTAAGTAGATTGTGCTCATATGTAGTAAGTAATCTTTCTTGTGTGGGAACAAGGATGTTCTATCTTATGCTTTATTTTTATGCTCCTTTTATAGAAAAGTAGTTCATAATATTGCAGTAACTCTTTTTTAATTCTGGAGTTAATCACATTGAAGCACGTTCAGCAGGCTTTTACGCCAGTACATGGGCAGCCTGATACTCCAAATTTCTACAACGTCACTTTGTTTCCTTACTGTGTATTACTTAATGGTCACCTAAGGATAAGTGAGCTCTGCTGCAGGGTTGCGCTGCAGTGACACTCTGGAAGGTGTAATCCTTCTCCAGCTCACACCACAGCATTTTATGGAAGGCAGTGTAGAATTATTTTGTGTGTTAGCTGGGCTTTCACCAAAGAAAGTGTAAACCATTATTTTAACAAAATGAAAGCCAGACCAAGGACTGGATTCTCTCCTGGAGTGTGCACAAATCTTCACCATTGCATGACCTCTTGGAAAGTGCTTGCTGTCAGTATGGAGTGGGCTGACATGGTGGGAAGTGATGTAATGTTTTGAAAAGCCTCACAATTTCACTGAAGGTGCCAGATCTCCTGTGAGCTGTTGTTTGTGAATCTATGCCTGCTGCTTAGTTAAGGTTTCTGTTTGGTCCCTGGAGATATTTGAGTCCTACTCCTAAACTTGTGAAAATGTGAGAGCTTTTGCCATGGTGAGGAACAAATGAGGAGCTGAGGCCTGTATGAGTGTACTGGCATCCAAGTGGTGGCTGGTCCCAGGCTGAGCATGGGCTGGGGCTGTGGATGAAGGAGGTGGTGGTGCTGGGCTGGAGATCCAAGATTGCCAGGAAGAACTTGGTCACACCTGCTACTTGCAGGGCCACACACATTCCCAGTGCATACGCCCGACAGACTTCAGGAAAACCGTTGTGTTCAAATAGAAAAAAAAGATTTTTCTTGCGAGTCATATGTGGGGCAGTTAAACTATTTCCATTTTGGTCTAATGTGAAGGACAGAATGCATATACTGGCTTTGCTAAATATAAGTTGGTTTTAGTAAGTTTATAAGTTGTCTTTGGTAAGTATAAGTCCTCCTAACTTTAAATACAGCTACATACACGTTTAGAGGACTGAGATCTCATTTGATTTTTCTTTCATGCTGTTGCAGAATCTTTTAGTGGTATTGTTGTGTTTTAACTCTATCCAGCCTCCAAACCCCACACAGCCACTCTCTCACTCCCCTACCAGTGGGATCAGGGAGACAGTCGGAAGGATAAAAGCTAGAAAATTTGTGGGTTCAGATAAAGACAGTTTAATAACAAAAGCAAAAGCTGTGCACACAAGCAATGCAAAGCAAGGTATTAATTCACTGCTTCCCATGACTGGGCAGGTGTTCAGCACCTGCAGGAGAGCAGGGCCCCATCCTGCGCAATGGTGACTTGGGAAGACAAATGCCTTCACTTCATATGTCCCTCCTAACCTTCTTCTTCCCCCCAGCTTTATATCCTGAGTATGTATCTGAATATGATGTCACATGGTCCGGAATATCCCTCTGGTCAGTTTGGGTCACCTGTCCTGGCTGTGTCTTCTCCTAGTCTGCCAACTCTCTTTACAATATGGCAGTACAAAAAGCAGAAGAGGCCTCGTCTCTATGTAAGCCCTGCTTACCAATAAACAAAACCAAATTATATCAACCCTCTGTTCAGTACAAATCCAAAACATAGCCGCTTACTAGCCACTGTGAAGGAAATTAACTCTATTCCAGCTGAAACAAGCACAATAATGAAATTTCAGCTGACCCTGAAGATAGCATTATGATGCACAAGGCTCAGTGAAAGGGGACACATTAGCATGTGCATGGCTGGTGTTACTGAGCATTAGTTAGCACGTACCTCACTGTCAGGTTATGTCTGTAGGTTGAAGGTGATATTGAAATTGGCCAGATAGAAACCTTCTAACACAGTTTTGAGTATTAGAAAGCAGGCATTCTTTATTGCAGCCGCGGTCGCTTGGAGTATCCCTCCTCTGTCAAGTGCCCTGGTAAACAGAGTTTTTAACATACGCACTGGTTACATATTCATTAGCTATCCCTGCTTACATCATGTGTACGTGTTACTTTATTTTACATAGTTGCACTCGTTATTGGAAGTCCTTGTATGTTCTTTGGGGTATTCTTTGATGGTCTTCAATTTCTGTTGTCTTTTTAGGTGGCTGTTTCTCAACCGCTGCTTTTGAGTAAGTGCAATATCATTGTTTTGCATGGCTTCTGCTTTGTCAGCCTTATCTATTTCTGCAAGGCTGCATTGTTCCCTTTATTTGATAAGAGTAAAAAAATTGTTCTATTCTACTATCCTTATCAAAGGTGAAGATGAGGAGGAAGGCAGTGATGTCAGCAGAGGTACTCCATGATGCGTTTGCTCAGTTTCCAGTGATTTATTGATCAGGTGCTTACTGAATAGCAGTGGGTATCTTTTCATTAGTAGCACTAGATGAAAGTTTTTTCTTCTATGAATTATGACAATAAAGGCTGTGTGAGGCATGTACTTAAGATAACCCTGCATTGTCCTTTATGAAATGTGTAATTTCAGTAAGATGTTGTTGAGTTTTAAGTAAAGAGCTAACATTTTAAGAAGGAACAGGCTGCTTCTAAGTTTCTAGTGTCCACTGCACCCTTTGAAGGTTCATAACATATCTTCTCAGGACTAATTATGGGCTTTAGTGAAATTATTCTTAAAGGTCAGCTGCGTGTAATACTTAGAGATCACTGCTCCTGGTTTTCAGTTTCTAAAAATTATTTCATTATAGGTAATACCTACATCAAGTTTCTGCACTGTTATTTGTAATGCATGTCCTGACAGGTGCTTAGTTCGAGTGCCTGCAGAGGAGCGACAGTCTTAACAGGACACCACCGTTCAGAGTCCATTTGCAGTCACTTCTTGTTTCATATGCAGGGAAAGATGACCCAATGACCTGCTTAACAGGATCAGCTGATGTTGTGAACTGGCCTGTATGAATAAATAATTCCATCAAATTTAGCAGAAGGGTTTAAAAATTAGCAATTGATGATCAAATTTCCTGCAGCATGACTTCTGGGAAGAGTGAGTTTGAGCTGCGTTTTGATACCACAATGGGCAGGTAAGGGCACCCTTTGCACTTGTAGGTAGAAATTTCTAGCCTCCTCTGCTGTCAAGCTCCTAAACGGTGCTGATGTTCAGCAGCATTAACTCCTTCTCCTGCACGTCTCCATCTTTCTTTCCTTTGAGGTCTCATCTGGAGCTGTGTAGATGTTGCTGGCAGCAGTTCATTGATCTGTTATGATGCACAGCAGAGAAAGATGCCTCAGGATAGCTTGTTTTATGTTTTTCCTTAACACATCAGACATAAAGTTATCCTGAAAGGAGTACTTTTTTCTGTTGGCTTGTGTGTCATTCCACCTCGACTTTCTGCTCTCACGTGCACCTTTTCTTTATTTATAAGAAAGCACAAATGTATGCTCACGAAAACTTCCATTCCTCTCTGGTTTAAACTCAGTAGAATGCGATCGGGTCCTTTCTAATTCTCCTTCCCTGCTACAGTTACAGTAATTTTTATTACAAAAAAACCCCAGCTAAAACCAGAATCCCAAGCCTTGGCTGAGTGCCCATTGCAGTCACTGAGAACAACTGGAGTAGCTGCTGGTTGGTACTTGCTGGAGGGCTGTGCAGAGGGCTGTTGGCTGTGTGGCTTTCCTGGGAAGGTGACTAAGGAAGAAAGCAGCGGCAGGTTTTGAGGTGGCCATGGGGACACCGTCCTGCCCACTGTCTCCAGAGCAGGACATTGGGGATGAGGAAATGCTCCACACCGTCAGTAAATGTACTTTTGATGTCAGTAGTCACATGTGTTTGTGAGTGACAGAGACCACATTTTGGGAGGATATGTATTTAGCTAATTTGTAGCGTGAGCTTTGAAACAAAAGTAGCATTCACATCAAAAGCAGCATTCACATCCGCGAGGGTGGCGATGCCCACAGTCTTTCATGGCAGTGATGAATGACAGTGGTGAATGAAATAGCTTGTGAAGAATGTCCTTGGCTTTTAACTCCAAGCTTTCCAAGACCACTGCTTGGAGGTCAGAGTGGACAGTAATGAGTCCTGGCAGGGCTGGCTTTGCTCCCTTGACACCAAAGGGAGAGAGCATGTGTACCTTGATCACAGTTTGGTGCCTGCAGCTGATGGAAGGGAGGATGAGTGCTGATCTCTGTTAATCAGTACAAAGCCTCCTGAAAATAAAAAAGACTTGAATCACTCTTGAGTAGTGGTAGAGAGCAACTGAAGGAGAGTGTCTTGTTTGATGTTTAGTCTCATGACTTTTATCCTTGTTTTTAAAAAAAGGACATCTTGATTAATGGCACCTCTTTTTATTGGGGGCTTGGGTTCTGTTTAATTTTTATGGGTAAACCATTTTTTTACTGCGAGAGTAGCTAATGATAGCCTTCTGAAAGGGGCAGTTTCTGCAAATCCTTCTTGATCTTCAGCACAAAAGCAATAGAAACCCATCTGCTAGAGTGCTCCCAAACCTCACCACAAAGGTGAGTAGGCACTTCTGTGTGTGTTTCCTCTGGTGATGGATGTACATGGTGCTGCTCTCCTGGTGCATGCATGCATCACTCTGCTTTTCAAACTTGATTGAGAAAGTCAAGGAACTCTTTTCAGACAAGCTCTCCTTTATTGCCTTTCTCATGTATTTATGTCGGCTTTTCTTGTCAATGAGTTTGAAACTAATTCCTCTTCTTCCTAACACGCATCTTGGAGGAATGTGTCCATGTTCTGGTCTGCTTGTGGTGGTGCAGCAGCTGTGTTAATGTGACTGAGATAGCAAGAAGTGCTGAAGCATCTCATAAACATCATTGTTTGAGTGAAGGAAAGGGTTAATGCCTCATGCTGCTTCATCTGTTGAGGGTGGTTACCATCATATAGCAGTGTTTCACTGCAGAGAAAAGGCCAGTGTGGCATTTACTAATGACTGCCCCTGCTGCTTAACATTTCAGCATCATGTTTGGCTGGATGCGCAGCCTAGAAAATGGGAAGAAATGAGGAGATGAACAGGTAAGGGAGGCTTCATTTGAGAAGAAATGAGCATGGGGATCGATAATGTCCAGAAGTTGATTTGTATTGTGGAGTTCTGTGCTCTTTTAAGATTTTCCTCCCTCTTCCTTAGTTTTTCAGCTCATATATAAGCAATTGTGTCTCTCTGCCCCCTCCCTACTTCTTTAAATGGAGAACACAAGCTTGGGTTTACTTGACAAATGAATTTTTAAGCAATTTATCTTATGAAATTCCTTCACTGATATATTTGTGTTGTTTTCTGCTTGCTTGGGTGTGTTTCTGCATGGCACAGGAACCTCCCTGTCATTTTGACTGAGTATGAGGGAGATGTTACTTGCTCTGTTTCCTCATCTGTGTCATCTGAGGGCAGGTGGGCTGTGACTTTCCCTGTCAGTATATCTGCTTTAAGCAGCTATGAGACTTTTTTTTGCCCTTCCCTAGTTGCCATGGTTCAATGTGTGTAAGAAGATAGGTACAGAGTGAAGGTAGTGCCCTAGAGACAGTGCAGGGCAGCCTCCAGAGCCTCTAATGATCCCTGTCCAGCACCTGGATTCTGGTCAGCTCTCAACAGGCCTTTAGGGACACCAGCTCTTTGCAGAGGTTCGTAGAGCGTTTGAGATCACACTGGGTTTGTTGAGAAAAAGCCCTTTCCAGCATCACCTTGGGGGGTTTTATTTGATAGTGGCATCCCAGTATTTTGTGTTAGTCTTGATTTTAGCAGTCTAGTTCAGGAAGTCCCAGAAGATATGGAACCATAACCAGCATACTTTGGATGATTTTTGGGCTAAGTAGAGGTCAGGAGTGACATACCACAGAGGCTAATAAGGCAGAGCTGTTCTGATTTTCCTGAAGGCCCTGGAGTCTTGCTTTTGAGCAAGACTGAGATCAATCTTTGCATCTCCCATATCACAGCAGCTGTTCTGAGAGAAGCATTTGGAATTCTCCAAGAAGCGTATTTCAGAGATTCTTCACATTTCATGCGTTCAGTGAACAGCTGTGCTGTGATAAAGAACTTTCAAAAGGTCATGGTTAAAATCTTAACAATCTTTTTAAGAACTTGATATCTTAGCAGTATGCTAAACTTCACAGAATTGGGAAAACTTTCTTCTCAAAGCTTGGAGTTTTATAGGAAAGCATCCTTCACTGTGCTGGGTTTCATGCAAAAAACTATCTGCATCTGCGTGATTGAGATCTTGTTCCTCCTGCAACATAAATAGATGAATCTGTGTAATCATCAAACCTAGAGGAAGCTTAACCTTTTCTTAAGTCTGTCTTTTGGAAATCAGTACTTTAAACTCAGTCTAAATGTAGTTTGATCCAGGGCTTCATTTGAAGTGAGCTGGGTTTGACCATTTTGCGTAACATTGCAGTTTTTGGATGAGTCTGCCTCATCCAATTGCTGTCCAGATCCTTTTTTCCATTTGTAATTGTTGTGGAGAGCTTTGATTTGTTGAGATTTAAGACATCATTGTCTGAAGATTAAATTTGTATTAATCTCCTTGATTTAGCAACAATATTTTCTGGGCTATTTAAGAATATGCTGGCATGTGTTTTCTACATGCCTTGAGTCTGCTGATGTAAGTAATTCAGCAAACGTGAAATTTGATTTAATAGCATTTTCAGTACTAATTTTGGTAAACCTTCACCAGCAAATTAAGGTAAATTTTCCCGTGGGTTTCATGTTATAATTGGCCTTTGGGAAAGGCTGCCTAGTGTATTTGAAATAAGAGAGGAGAAGGACCTCGTGGACTGGCATGTCTGGTAGGGGATGGCAGCTTGACCAAAGGAAACCTGTCAGGGTTTCAGTCGATTTGCAGCTTTGGCAGCAGGTTATTAGCAAGAGCCTAAAATTAGCATCCAAATGATTTGGTGCACTTCTCTAAGCTCGCTGCCCTCAGACCACATAAATGCGAGCCCCCAGCTGGGAAGTATTTCATGTTTGCCTGGTCCAGAGGTAAATGGCTATACAGAATTTGGGGTTATCTGTTACAGAATTTGAGGTTGTGTGTTGGGGGTTAGAGGTTCATTTATGTTGGTTTCAGATGGTGTTAAACCCAAGGAGGGCTTTTGATGTGTGTCCCGTGCAGCTTTCTGAAGAGATAGTTGTGAGTAAATTGTAACCTTTGTCCAGCAAAGTGCTTTCCCATGCATTGACAAGCACAGCTGAGTAAATAGCAAGACAGCATTTCGGTTCATGAACTCTTTGATTTTGCTTTTGCCCTGATCTTGGGAATCTGGAAGATAAGAACTTTGATAATCCCTTAACATTAGTGTCTCGTAATTCCTAGAGGCAGCTGTTGAGCAGAACATGGTGTTTTGCTGTCGCGATAGAGGGGAAACCCAGACGCTCAATATGAGTGATCAGCAGGAATCCGATGTATTGATTGTACCAGAACTCCTTATATACTAACAATAATAAGCTTTATGCATATTCGTAACGGCGCATTCTAAGTGGTTCACGTCGATTAAGCTGATTCTAAACCCCTCCTTAGACCCCCCTTTCGTGGTCAGCAGTTCTGCCTTTTTCCCTGGCCTTCTAACCACAGATGTCCATTGTTTTGCTGCCAAAACCTAACCTTGCTGGCTCTGCAAATAAACCCATAGTTCAGCAGTAAGACTCAATGGTGGTTCAGTTACTGAGCAAGATCCATGTAATATTCTGTAACTTCAGTTGTTACACAGGATGTGTGGTGCATTGTCTTATGAGACCTTGCTCATCTAGCTGCAAGGGCCTATGTGCCCGTTCCCACGTAGTCAGCTTCTCAGATCAGTAAGCTGCAAAGAATCTGTATATCCTGAATCGATATGTCCCTTTTCACGTGACCAATCTCTCACAATTCCCCCGTTTATATTAGTTTGAGCAAGCAAAACTCTCTGAGTTAGTTGATCTACACGTTTGGCTAAACAAGAAAATATAATGCGTGCTCCAAGCAATAGCAAAAGTATGATGCCGACTGATCTAAGACCTTCTTTTATGAGACTTACGGCTCAAACTCCAAGTCCTCCAAAGGTCCCTTGAAACCATCTATCGAAAGGACTCTCCTGAACAGTGAGCTTTTTGGTATGTTCATTTTGCAGCCCTCACATCAGAAACTTTTATTTTGTGAAGAGATATTCCAAAGCCTATCATTCCAATACAACTGTGAATACTTTTCTTCCCTAGTAGACAGAAATAGAGGTTTTGGAAGAGGAGGAAGAACAGGGTAACTTTGACTTCTGCTTCTGTGTTTTAGATAATGTTAAAGTAAAAATAGATGGGCAGGTGCTGGACTCCAGGATGTATGAAGGTTTAGGGGTTTCATGCATAGCAGTAAAAAGTGAGTTTTCCTTTTACTAGCTTGATTTAAGACAGGTCTGGGCTGTAGCTATGGCAGGTAATTGCATTACCCTGTAATTTTGCACAATTTTGTTAAAAGTTACGTTTCCTGTTCTACACAGGAATTATGAAAATGGTTTGTAACAGTGACGTCTGAGGTTGTTTCTAAGTACGTACAAGAAAGATAACAAAGCTTGGTTAGAATGGGAGTGCTTTTCAAGTGTTCTCTTTTAAATGCATGCAGCTTGAATTGTTCCAGGCTGCCTGTCCTGATGACCATGGCTCTTAAGGAGGTTTCTGATGTTCTCTGTGTGTCACAGTCCGTTTACTCACAGTTCTGTACTCCAAACAGTCATACTCAAGCTAATGGCAGGGTTTCTGCTGACACTTCACAAGCACGCTGGCTGAAAGCAAATAATAGCCTTACTGCGCAGAAATAACTGTAGCCCACAGAGAACAGCGGCTTCCTTTGGTGGGAGTGACCATGAGCTTGTTTCTGTTAGTGTGTGTGAGCAGTTCTGATTTGGTTGGGTCAACTGTGCCAGCTGGGACAAGCCATAATAAAGGGCAGTTTCTGAAATGGGAGCCTCACTGTTGTAGTGAATGGAAAAACCTCTCACACATAAAAATAGTGATAACTTATTGAACTTCACCTTGCCATCACCAGAGAATAAGAGAGTTGTGATTGATGTCTCAAAAAACAGTGAATGGTTGACAGTGGACCATGGAATTAACAACACACCTTCAAGCCTCTGAACAAAAATACACATTCTTATACGGAAATGTGGGAAACCTGTAAACTGATGAAAAACTGTCGTGTAAGAGTAGATTTTAAATACAGAATTCATTGCTGTAGGATTTTACTGAGGCCAAAAATGCATAAACCTCTGAAAAATAAAGGGGTATTTTACATGGATAACTCAATGTTAGTAGCTCTTCCAAATTTACATTAAGCATTCTCCTTCGAGGCTTAAGGCAATCTCCAGCTTGGGGAGATTATGTGGTTTGTTGCACCTTTCTCTGAAGCATCTGGCATTAGCCTCTGTAGAAGACAGGATATTGGATTAAAAAAAAAGCCCAGTCTCATCCTCTGTGGCAGTTTCTGTGTTTAAATACTTGCTGTCAATTGTGACTTGGGCAAAATGATGATAGCTTCTTTCCAGATGTTAAAGACACCCAAGGCCTAGCATCTGCCTTGGAACTTTCACAAGCAAATTAGTCATTATTCTTAAGAATCCCTCCCTTAGTGGCATTACTGAGCTCCTTGATGGAATTATGCCTGGACTCTGAGGTCTGGCTGATCAGCTGTGGCTTTAAGTGTCCTGAGCTTCCATTTGCTATTTTGGCATCCTGCAGCTGAGCAAATTGTGCTACTTCACTGGGCAAGGAGATGCCCATTGTCCCTTTCTCTGTGCCAGAGATTTGTCATTCATGCTGGTCTATAAAAGGTGGATCTTACACTATTCTTTTTTCCTGTAATAAGTTATTTGAGGAGCTGGCATGCTTTTGGTTATCCCTTTAACATTTATGGAGATCTTGGGTATTAGGCTTTTAAGCTGCTTTATTGAAATTCATTTGACAAGGACTCGCACAGATGGTGCTTTCTGTCTGAAATATGATACTTTTTAATTTCCCTTAGGTCATCTTGATGAATCTGGTGAGAATTTCTGCAATGGATATGTCTCCTGTATCTCTGACTTGCTTATCGGAGATAAAAACTTAGTCTGATAGGAGCAGTATCTGGGTGCCTTAAATTGTAGGCAGAGCTAGCATACTTGATCAGCTGTTTCAGCCCTGGTATAGTCAGTAGTTTCTGTGTTATTAATGTGCCTGCTGTAATACACAGAAGTAATAAAACACTGAAATCTGTTTCTCTTCAAAGCAGATTTGTTTTTCTTCTCTGATGGTATTTTTCTGAAGAGCTGGCAAAAGATGATAAATTGAAAATGCATGACTAGATAAGGAGTTTCATGAGATGCTTCTCTGTCCTTGACTTGGCCTGATATTAATGTTGTCTAGGAAAATCTGCCATGTTTTGGCATCCCAAAAAGATGCTAGGGCGCCTGAAAGCTCCAAATACACCTTGGGTTGGATTATGGTGCAAGAGTGAAGATCGCATTTTTAATCTCATTGAGTATGGCTGATCTACCAGGCAGTGTGTTACAAATATAACTGCTGGAAGTGGCCAGCTCTGCTCTCCAACATGTGCCAGTGATAGCCACAGGCTGTTCCGTACCACAGCAGCTGGGGTGTCTGTGTGGGCTGGGGGCACATGTGGAGAACACTACCACAAGGGCCATCACCGGAAAGGGTTTTAAGCAAAATGAAAACCCCCAAAAAGAAATGTGAGGAGGCAAAATAATGCCAATTTCAGGACTAGCCAGAGGCAGGCTGTGCTGAGTGGGTTAGATTTCTGACCTGCCTCTGAGTGCCTTTGCTGGCACACTGCTGGCGATTGATGTCTCGAGCTGGCTGGGGGATTGTCCGCTGACCTACTTCAGCCAGCGTGACCCCACTGGCTTAGCCTGGATCCGGACCAGCTCTGCCGATGTCGCCAAGCCCAGGGGAGGGGGCTGTATTCTCCAGCCAGGAGCAGCTGCAGGGAGCTCCCAGCCTGGGAAAGGAAACAGGCTGCTAATACCAAATGTGTTGTCAGTGATTCTGGTTTTGTAAAAGCAAATCTGACCCCACTATAGAGAATATGTGCGTGCAGCAGTGCCTGGTCATCTTGCAGTCGTCTGGTTGAAAGCCAGTCTTGTTTTAACAGCAGAGTCAAGTCAGTACATTGTTGTTTCCTCCCACAAGGGTTTATATGAGGTTCTGCTTAAGCATTCTGCATCACAAAACGCTGTTTGGGTGCTGCGGTTTACTTTCAAGGGCACAGTGTTGGCCACTTAGTAGCATTTGGAAATCTGACCCCAGAACTGGAGGGTGTAGGAAAAGGTTATGTTCCTTTGCCTCAAAGAAATATATGAGGGTAAATGTTTTCAACTATTTAAAATTGAAGTTACTTATGCAGAATTATAGGTTTACTGATAAAAGATGTGTTTTCTGACTGTCCTAGGCTTTTGGACAGGCCCATACCAACCACAAGAAGGTAGCAGCAGATGGAGAGAGCAGAGAGGAGACCCTGATTCAAGAATCAGCTACCAAAGAAGAATACTACATGAAGAAGGTTATGGAGTTGCAGACAGAATTGAAGCAGATCAGAAATGTCCTTGCCAACACACAATCTGAGAATGAACGCCTTAATTCTGTTGCACAGGAACTGAAGGAGGTGAGTGAAGATGCACAGGGTGCACTGCAGCTTGGATTTGTTACATTTTCTGGTGCTATGTAACCAAAAAAAGGGCAAGATTCTTGAGCTGAAAGGTGATTTGACAGACACATGGCCGCATGTTTGGCCATGCTGGTGCTGTGGGTACTGCCCAGCAGTACCAGTTCCAGAATTGCTGCCTTAAAAAGCAGAGAAACCTGTTTAGGCCAATCACAGAGACCCTTGGATGTACTTTTTCTGCCTCATTCCCAGAGCAGATTTTCTTGCTGCAAAATATTTGTGGCATAATTTCCCTTTTTATCCCTTTTTCCTCCCTATTTTCTGAAGGTGTGGGATTATAACAAAACACTGAAGTGCGCAAAGAGAGGGATAGTAAAGTTTCTAGTCTTGTGTTTTCTCTCATGAAGTGATGGCTTTTATGTAGTTGCTTAACATAATACTTGAAAGTAGCTTTGACCTTTTAGTGTTTTACTACTGAAACCACATATTTTTAAGGGGAAATAATCACTGAGAAGTTACTTAAAGAGTTTAATTACTTATAAAATCTGTAGCTCAGCAGAAGTCTTTGTGGCACTGGTGCAGAAATGATTGTTTTGAGAGCTCAAACTGTTGCTTAAATTCAGACTGGTTAAACTACCGAGAGTGTAAGACACAGATGGATGGATTAAACAGTCAGCAGTTATTACGCCTGAGCTTTCCTACACCTTCCTTTGAAGCACTGGGGACTAGTCTTGTCTAGTCCTGAGCTAGTCAACTGGCCTCCCCTGCCAGGAGGGGAGGCTATCCAAGAGCCCACATCTGAATCTCAACTTATTCCGTGCGACCTCAGCCGCAAGTGTCTCATGTAATATTTTTTAGGACATAGTAACAAATATGTGGATAATACTTGGTGTTAAAATCAATGAGGTAACGTGAGTTACTTCTGTGGAGGTGGGTGGATTCACTGGTGCCTCTGGTTGGGGTATGACAGAGAAGATTTGTGGTGCAAACTGTTACAAGTGATCAAACAGGCCAGTCAACTTCTCCTTTAACTTCGTGGAACAGAATTGGAATCAAGCCTTGTCCTTAGACAGGGAAGCAGTTCTAGAAACACAGACACAACCTTTGTCTATATTTCCCAACCTTTGAGACCAGCTTAACAGAAAAGCTGCCCACCTCAGAGGTAGCATGGTGTCTGTGAGGGATTCCGGTCACTTCTCAAAGTCTGCTAAGCGGCAGAGTTCCAGTCTGCTCCCAGTGTCACTGCAACTGGAGGCGATTTTTCTTTCTGGATACTGCCACATTCCAGTCACCTTTGCTTGGAGCTGCATTTTTCTTTATGAAGCCCTTTTCTTTATGAACCCACAAAACATGTGGGTTTGCAAGATTTCAGAGTGAGTGTTGTCTTGTGCTTTGTTCTTCCACCTCTCCCATTTCTTCTTGTTAAAGGATTCAGTGGCAACCCTTCTAATGGAAAAGTGTCTGAGCTTAAAGGCTCTTGCAGAACTGATTAGCTGTGGGTTTTTTGGCACCTTCTGGGCCCAGATGGAATGCTCAAACAATACCCCACAGCAGTGTAGAAAATACTTCTTGATTCACTGCTGATTTTTTTGAACTGTGCATATGGACGTGTATAAGAAAAATAATAATGCTAAAAATAATGTGAAAATACACAAGTTACATCTGGACTGAGCAGCATGACTGGAAGTCAGCTGCTGGACATGCTCCAAATATAAAAATGGCTGTTTGTGGGTTGGTAAGATGATGTTTTATTGATGATTTTGATGGACTTGACAGTTTTAGGTTAATGGTTGGTGATGATCTTAAGGGTCTTTTCCAATATAAATGATTATATGGTTTTCTTCTACCCACAGCAACAGAATATATAGGAGTTGCTATCCTGTCTGACTGCACTGTTGTTTCTTCCAAAGTGTCTGCATCTTTTTTTTCCATTATCCAAGAATAACGCAAGAGGGAATGATCATACCTAGAAATACTTACTGCATTAAGAATTAAATCTAAACCTAGAATTAGTAATAAATTTGGGCAAACTAAGCTTTGGCTCTTGATGATGATAACGACATGTAAAATCAGGTGTGAGTGTGTTGACTACAGCGGAGAGCTCAAACTGACCCGCGGATCATGAACTGATGGAGTTCAGAGTACCAGAACCCATATCAATGTCACACCTTGTCTTGACAGATCACTCTTTGCCTGGTGACCTGGAGGCTGCTGTGTAGTGCCCAGAACAAAGGAGGGAATCAGCTAGCTGGTGTTTTTCTCTCAATTATTTTAATTCTCAGTGTCAAAGTACATGCACCTTTGTTTATATGCTGGGGTGTAATAGAAAAAGCAGGTGCTAAGGAGCAGGCTTCTGACAGTATTGGCAGGACAGTAGTTGTGTTTTTGACATGCAGGCAAGGGCAGATTCAGACTGGTCCTGAAGGAATCCCTGCTCTTTCTAGTACCAGTGCCGCTCGGAGGGGCCTCTTGCAGAACCCTTCTGAGGCAGAGCTGAGAGTGTGAAAAGGCTGAAGACAGTCTCTCTAGTAGCAGGAACAGGACAGTCTGTGGCCTTTTGATCAGGCAAAATCACTTTCAGATCATGGTCTTTTTCCTGGGCAGGATGGATGGGAGGCTTTGCATAGTGGCGATGTACTCTGGGTTGAGAAGCTGAGGAGTTTGTCAGGTAGATGAACACTCAGTATGATTTTAGGGCCATGAATTCTCCACCCAGCATTTTAATATATCATTATCACTGTATGGGTTTTTTTTGGGTGGAGGTGTGACTTGGTCCAGCTGAGCACCTGGTCAGACATTCCCATGTATTCCAGCCCCTCTTCTCTGCTGTTCTTAAGGCAGAGGAAGAAGAAAGATGCCACTTAGTCGCTGAAGCAATAAGGGTCAAAGGAAGGTTCAGACTCTTCAGTAGGTCAGCTCACCTTTTATAGAGACTAGAGGAACTGTGAAACCTGTGAGAGAGAACACATGCAATGTACGTCTGTCTTAAAGTACATGAATACCACTTTCTATATGAGTAATAGAAAAATCTGATCTAGGAAGGATGTAGTAGCTTTAGCTTCTCTTTCCTGTGGAAAAATCCCACTCTTTGGTCAGTTATATGAGATCACATGGCATCCGATTAAATCTTGCAGCTTGCAAGCATGCACATTTATTTGACAAAAAAATTCTAAGAGTAAGCTAAATGCACAGCTTGCTAACAGCCAATAAATCTGGGTCAGATCTCCTGTCTCTGGTCAGGAGACAAGGGAGCTATTTTTAAATCTGGCTTTCCTGCACACATGGAAATAGAATGATTTTTCTTGTGCTAGACAAACAGGACAATACTTTCACACTAAATAATGAGCTCTTGCTGTTGCATTAAATGAAATAGGCAGGGTTGGACAAAAACCATTCTTTCCTCAGACCAGACAGTCTCGAAAGGCAGTTTCCAGGCATTGAGCTCTGCAAAGATTAGATCGTCCAGGGAGGAAGAAGAGCAAAGCAACCTGAATGGTGGCGAAAGAAGCTCACCAGTAGCTTTGTGGGAGGTCATCCATTGCATTTCACTTACTTGGGAATGGGGAAAATAGTATGATGGTTTGTTTGATCGAGGCTTTTGCAATCGGTTTAAACAGTTTAGATTATCTGGCCGAAGGCGCTTTCTGCCAAAGGCAAGAGGTCTCCACTGGAGTTTTTAGGGAGACATACAGATGTGAATTCATGTCAGCCCTCAGCTTTCCCTGTGACCCTGGGTTTGTGCAAAGGTAGACAGACAACACTTGCTCAGGCACGGAATATGGGCTATAGCAACTTGCATCTTGTAATTTGCACTGGTGTACTGTAGTGTCTGCTTGCAGCAATTTTGATTTCTCAGTGTGCTGTGAAGCTGTGCTCTCTTTGTGGCTAAAAACAAGCAGACAGTTTTATGGAGTCTAATCTTTACCTGATATGTGAGGGAATTGTAATTTAAATTTATTAGAGGATTGCAGGTGGTTCAGTATTTGTGTTCAGAACATGCCAGATTCAAATCTTTGCACATGCTCCTGCTGCAAACATTTCCCTTATCTCAATGTGTTGTAGGTGCCTGTTGATACCTGTGTGGTTACTCAGTGGATCCCAGCTGCACGCTCTCAAGGGCTGAGGCTGTATTTAGCCATCACTGGCATGCCTGTGTCTGGCCAGGAGTGGAGAGCTTGGAGGGAATTTGAGTTTGTAGGCCAGAGGCTGAAGCTTGCTTGGCTGGGCTGCAGGATGGGTGAGATCAGGCAGCAGGTCCCCATGCCCGAGCTGAAGTGACAGGCTGCCTCTGTCAGCAGGTAGCAGTGGTTTTGATTTAGAGCTGTGGAAAACCACCCCATTGCATCATGGGCACGGCTGCAAAAATACTGTTTTTCTAGGCAACTGTATTCCGTTTGCCTTTATCTGAAGCTAATTCTGTTAATGTTTTAGAACATACTTTTCACTTTGTATGAATTAAGTGTTTGAAGATAGGGCTTGAAGGAAAATAATACTGGAAAAAATAAAAGCTAAGTACAGTGAGCCATTCCCATAGCTGGATATGTTCCAGCTCATTTTATTTAAGTGTCTGCATATATTCATGAAAGATCCCAAGATCATACTACAGCAATATATTGGTTTTTACTTCTTGTCTATCTCAAAACAATGGTAACTTTTTCTTTGAAGTCTTTCATTAAGTCCTGCATAAGTCTTGGAACTGAGGGAGTGGAATATTTTATGTCAGCCAGTTTCTAATTTTTTCTACCTGAGATCTTAGATTTCATGAGTTTTAACTCTGTCTCTCTCTCCAAAAGGATTCATTGTATCATACTTTCCACTTATTGCTTTGGGCATAAAGAAAATGTCTATTGAAAAGCAGCAACAAATGCATATCCAAATAAGAACATCTGGAGTCATCTGAATCTGTCTTTCTCTTGTGAGGAGGTCCTTCTTGTTAAAGTGGAAACAGATTTGAGCACTGACTTCTGGTCTGGAAAACTTTTGATGGTTACTACAGCAACACAGGTGTGAATGCTGCTTTCCTTGCTTGTTTCTTGACTTTTTTCTGAGTCAACGGTGAGAATTTGTGAGAAAAGCAAGAAAACAAAATCTAATTATTGTGTAAATGACTTGGTGTTCTGTAATTTCAGGGGGTGAGGGGAAGAGTTTGTTTCAGTATAACTTAATTAATTAGCGCACATAAGAAAAGATACAAAATTTTGGAATTTAATCGTAGTTGACCAAATTGCCATCATTTGGGGGTTTGTTCGTTTTTCCAGGTCAACCAGAATGTGGAGATCCAAAGGGCCCGCCTGCGAGATGATATCAAGGAATATAAATTCCGAGAAGCACGTTTGCTCCAAGACTACACTGAGCTTGAAGAGGAAAACATCTGTCTCCAGAAACAAGTGTCTGTCCTGAAGCAAAATCAGGCAAGTTTTCCAACCAGTGAGCATTGCTTCGGTAGCACCAGTTAATTTCCTGTGTTGCAGTATGGTTCTGTCTCATTTGAACACCCAACTACTTATTTTCTACCTTTGTACTACTTTTGAGACTGTAAGCTCTTTAGCACCAAGAGTTGTCCCTTCTGACTACTTATACAGTCATAGTACTTTATTGCATCTACTTTGACTTCCACGTCCTTCCATCACCTTCTCTCTCTCTGATGGAAGCAAAGTCTCTATCACTCTGCTTTGTTACTTGGTTTAGTCCTTTTGCTACAGTAGTTTTTCAGTGTCTCTTTACAATGCCCTCCATCCATCTGTCTTCCATCCTTTCCCTTTTACAGTATCTGGAAATGGGGGTGTTTCTGAAACGTATGTTTCAATTGCTGCTTAATCCTTACATTCTCTCTCCATTTCTGCGTTCCTCTTCTCTTCTAGTTACTTTCAATAAACTTGAAATGCTGTTATAGTTGCTCTGCACTGTCACACCTGTGTGACTGCTTGTCTGAAAGGTCACATTTAATTGTGCAGTTCCAGCTATTTCCAGAGTTTTAGAAAACTGCATTCTTGGAACTTCTTAAGAACTTCCCGGAATTATCATTTGTGGAGCTAATTAGCTTAGGCGTGGTCTTGGCGTGGTTCACTTATCTATCAGTGTGGGACTTGCTATTTTTATTCTTCAGGTGCTTGTCAGTCCCATTGCATAAATAAAGCTCAGGGTTCAACTGAGAAAGTGAAGGACATAGACAACAAAGACGCTGCGAGGGCTGGAGCCTCTCTGCTCTGGAAACAGTTTGGGAGAGCTGGGAGTGTTCAGCCTGAAGAAGAGAAGGCTCCAGGGAGACCTTCCAGTACCTAAAGGGACTCCAAGAAAGCTGGAAAGCGACCTTGGACTAGGGGGAATGGCTTCCCACTGCCAGAGGGCAGGGATAGATGGGATATTGAGTAGAAATTCTCGGCCGTGAGGGTGGTAAGGCCCTGGCGCAGGTAGCCCAGAGCAGCTACGGCTGCCCCATCCCTGGAAGTGTTCCAGGCCAGGTTGGACAGGGCTTGGAGCAACCTGGTGTAGTGGAAGGTGTTCCTACCCACAGCAGGGGGAGGAACAAAATGAACTTTAAGGTCCCTCCCTGCCCAAACTATTCTCTGATTTTACAATTCCATGATAATATTCCTAAAATAAAAGTTCTTGAGAAAACTCAATGTTAATATCATCTGTTGTAGTCAGCACATAGTAAAATCTCTTTAGGATTTGCTGCAGAACTCCTTCAGTGTTCTCAATGAAAGCTGCCCTGTCAAACTAGATATGTGGGATATTGAATGTATTTTATTTATCTCCAAGTGAAACTCTATGTCAGGTTTTATTACTTTGGGCCTCACTACCCAAAATGGGGTTCCAGGTTGGACCTGTTCTCACCTGCATATATTTGGTCTAATTATGCAGTTTTGGGTGCCCTGACATCGTGTAGTAGGGACAAAAGGGGCTGTTGTACTCTAGAGGCACACTGGAAGAGAGAGGGAAATGGTAAAATCGAACCTATGTAGCTGGTTACTTTTGGGTTTTACCTTTTTTTCTTGTTCATCATATTCAGCAGGTGAAAGTTCCCAGTTCCATGTTCACATTCTAGAATAACAATATTGGAGAATGCTGCCATTCTGGGCTGAGCCGAATTTAACCTCAGATGCTATCTTGATACTTGCTAGTAGTTATTGACTGCTGTATTTGTATTCTGGAAACTTTGAAAATAGACTACAATCTGAAATATTTTATCTCAGTGGAAGTATACAGAACCAAGAGCTCATTCTTTTCATGGCAATGGATTATTTAATTTTCTACCTTGTCCTAATCCTACTTGATGAACTTTTAAGTATTCTAGTTTTTAATTATTCTAGTTACTGATGTAACTAGAAGCAGCCATCAAGTTTTCCCAGGCAACACTGAATTAACGTACTTGATTCCTGGTTTGTAAGTTGGGTGTGGTTCACCATTCCCAGGTTGCTCTATGTTGACATCTAAAATTCATTTAGCAATTGGCAAAAAATAAATAATGTGACATATCATGTGGTATGATTTCCTTTCTTTCAGGGTAGGGAAAAATATTCTTTGTTTGCTTCCTCCCTGCTTCCCCCAAATGAATAAAAATTTTACATTAATCGTTTGTGTACATAATTTCAATGCAAGAGAGGTTTAGAAAAGTGCAGTATTAAAGGTAATACATAGCATGCCGTCAAACTCATCAACATGAGTCTCAAGTGTAGAGTCTGAATTGTAGCCCTTTCAAGATGTGCTGAAATGATGATGAGAGAAATGCTAAAGCATTTTATTTTGAATGTATAAAAGCACAGCTCGATCACAGTTTTAACCCAGTGGTGTATTCGAAAGGCAGTGAAGCAGAGTGTCGAAGTGTACCTTGGTCATGCCAGGTTTTGGAAAGGTGAAGCTTGACTTTGTGGGAAGGTTGGCCAGGGAATTTGTTAATCAAACAAATGTTTGCATGCAGTGCTAGGAAAGCGTTTTGGTATGACTCTGTATCAGACACACTGTATCTCCCACCTGTCCTAATTGAACTGGAACAGATCAGCTCATTTGACAGTTTGCTTAGTGAATTTATTCTATGGGCTCTGTGAAGGTAAATTACATAAGCCATGTTCACAGTCATAGTGCTAAAACCAGACTCCAGAAATGGAAAAAGTATTCTATTAGTACAATATTTTAAGTGAAATTAAACATTCAAAAGCAAAATGACTTGTTGCCTTGCAGGCAGACATTTTCATTAGAGGTTTTCCCCCCCATTTGTATATCTCCAGGTGGAGTTTGAAGGCTTGAAACATGAAATCAAAAGGCTTGAAGAGGAAACAGAGTTTCTCAATAGTCAGCTGGAAGATGCCATCCGACTGAAGGAGATCTCTGAGCGCCAGCTTGAGGAGGCCTTGGAGACACTGAAGACAGAGCGGGAGCAGAAGAACAACCTTCGGAAGGAGCTGTCTCACTACATGAACATCAATGATTCCATGTACAACAGCCACCTGAACATCTCTTTGGATGGGCTGAAGTTCAGCGATGAAGTCACAGAGCCCAATAATGATGAAATCATGAATGGATTTGAACAAAACTGCCTCAGCAAACTCAGCAATGGCAAGAACAGTACTTCAATGCCCAAGAAAAATGAAAGCTTCCCTCCAGCCCCAAGTCTGGTTTCAGATCTTCTGAGTGAATTAAACATTTCTGAAATCCAGAAGCTAAAACAGCAGCTTGTGCAGGTAAATGGGTTTCCTAAAGAGCTGTGCACTTCCAAATAGCTCCTAAAGTTCATTTGGGATGTAATTTCAGTCTTTTCAGTATCTCACATGGCCACCATACTGTTCATACTGTATTTTTAAAGGTTTCAATTGATTTAGAATTTCGGGATGTTAAATGTTTGTCAGTGAAAAACCGCAGGTTTTTCTTTTCCGTCCTTTTTTTCAATGCAGTGAAATTGGCAGTCATGTCCTTTCCTTGGTGGAAAGTTCTAATGCATCTCCTGTGCAGTACTTGCTGTGTCTACTTCATTATGTCACTAGCAAGAACAATAGTGGTTTGTTTCAAAATTGAAAGTTACTCCTTCATCAAAAAGAGGTTTTCTACTTATATTTTCTGTAATTAGTTCAAAGAGCATGAAGTCTTAATCAGCACCAAGCATTTCTGTGCTACATTTGTGCAATTAGGAGGTTGGAGAGTTTAGAACAAGGTACACATTTCTGTTTCCTACTAATATTTTGTCAAGCATGTTTTAAATTATCTTCTATAAGAAAAAGCCCTTTGCAAAAATACTGTCAGAGTTTTTAAAAATGAGAAATTTAAGAGGAGAAGCTTGAACAAGTTTTGGTATTTCTGAGTCTTTCATGAAGTTCTGAGCTTTCACCATAGACTAGCTGCATATTTTCTAGAATTTACTTGATAATTTAGATGATAGCAATAAACTTCAGCTTGTCTTTAGCTGAAAGGAAGTTTTCACAGTGAGACCTTCAGCTAGGGAATAAATGTGCATTTTGAAGTGGAGATAAGAAAGAACTGGCAATGAACACTGTACTTGAGATAATTTTAGAATACACTGTATAGCCTGTCCCATAATGTGCAAGTGATTGGTTTTCTGTAACCATATGGACCGTTGGCTAAGTTGCTGTCTCTTAGAGTAAAACCATTTAGTTGATACAGTTCCCTTGACATAGATGTCTGTGTTCTTGCATTTCAGATGGAAAGAGAAAAGGTTACTTTGTTAACAACACTGCAGGAATCTCAGAAGCAGCTGGAGAATACACGGGGAGCCCTCTCAGAGCAGCATGAGAAAGTTGGCAGGCTCACTGAAAATCTGAACGCCATGAAGAAGCTCCAGGCCAGTAAGGAGCGTCAGTCTGCCCTTGACAATGAAAAGGACCGAGATAGCCATGAAGATGGAGACTATTATGAAGTTGACATCAATGGGCCAGAGATCCTGGAGTGCAAGTACAAAGTGGCTGTGGCAGAAATTACTGACCTGAAAGAAGAGCTCAAAAATTTGAAGGCAAAATACAAAGAATGTGAGTCTAAGTATGAGGAAGAGAAGAGTAGATACGAGACTGAGAGCCAAGCTCTCACTGAAAAGATCACCTCACTGGAAAAGTCCAGCAGGCACGATAGAGAACAGATGACCAGGCTGGAGAAGGAGCTGAAGAAAGTCAGTGATGTTGCTGGAGAAACACAGGGCAGCCTCAGCGTGGCCCAAGATGAGCTAGTCACCTTCAGTGAAGAGCTGGCCAATTTATACCACCATGTCTGCATGTGCAACAATGAAACTCCAAACAGAGTGATGCTGGACTACTACAAGGAAGGTAAAGGTGGACGCAGTAGTCCAGACGCCAAGGGAAGAAGGTCTCCCATTCTTCTTTCTAAAGGGCTGTTAACTATTGAGCTGGGAAAGGCAGAGAATGGAAGTGGTGACAGCAGTCCATCCCCAGTGTCATCTTTGCCATCCCCTGTGTCAGATCCTCGAAAGGAACCGATGAACATTTACAACTTGATTGCTATAATTCGGGATCAGATCAAACACCTGCAGGCTGCTGTGGACAGAACAACTGAGCTGTCCAGGCAGCGCGTTGCCACTCAAGAACTTGGGCCGGTGGTGGACAAAGACAAGGAAGCTCTCATGGAAGAAATCCTGAAGTTGAAGTCCTTGCTGAGCACCAAGAGGGAACAGATAGCAACTCTGAGAACCGTGCTGAAAGCCAACAAACAGGTAACCAGGTCTTAGGGATTTGAAGGTTACAGTGTCAGGGAATTAGGTCATAAGCACAAGAGAATTTATCTTTGAGGTCATTCTGCCATTCCCTCAGCTCTGTGGAGCTTTCGTTGCTGGTATTCAGCTAGTCCGAGGCTGAAGCCGGCTGTTCCGTTAGAGGTCCATTAAGTGGGACCCAGCTGTCCCACTTAAAGCCGAGCACTGGGGCTGTAACTGACTTCAGCTTCTCACATACTCCAGAGACTTCATTAAGGTTAAGGTAGCTTCAATCTACTGTCTGTCTGAATTAGATCAGGTTATATTTAATGTAGGACACCTAAAATGAAGAGGTGATCTTGCTTTCTACTTGAAAGAATTCTAGTACTTACCCTTAGAAGTGTTCTGAAATTTAAGTACTGTTCTCTCTCAAACTGCAAAATAAAAGAGAGCCTTTCAAGGAGAGAATGTGATACAAGAATGTGGTCAAAATAACAGGGGTGAAAGGTAAAATCAGTCTTTGGGGATTCGACATTCAACAACATTAGCAGTGCAGTAGATGAAAATAACTGCCATTAGAGCACCACATGGCACGCTTCGCTTCTCTAAAGTTAAATTGAAATTGTCTTTAAAAAAAAGTGTAGTGTTGTTTAAGAATGAAATAGACACATTAAGTTTTCTTTTTCACATTTTAATAAAGATGTCCCAAATGTATGATAGGCAGAATGCTATAAGGGTTAGAGAACTGTGCTAGTGATTGACAAACGCATTTAAATATCGAGATACTAAGTAGATTGTTTTGTTCCTTTGTGCTGCTAGTAGATAGGTTTCACTACGTCTATATTATGTAACTTCCTTGATGCTGCTACATGGTTAATGGGAGTAGGAGATGGCTATGTCTGTTCCCAGTGTTCAGAAATGAAATTTTATTTTATCTGTACAAGATAAGTTGACCACAAATTTAACGTTCCAGTACAAAGTAAATGTTTCATTATGTGAATAGTGATTAAAAATCTTCTAGCCAGCCATTTGATTAAGAGTTTCATTAAATGTTATGATTCTGTTCTCGCTGGTAACTAACAGACTGCAGAAGTAGCCCTTGCCAACTTAAAAAGCAAGTATGAGAATGAGAAAGCGATGGTTACGGAGACCATGATGAAGCTGCGAAATGAGCTGAAGGCTTTGAAAGAAGATGCTGCCACCTTCTCTTCCCTGAGAGCTATGTTTGCTACAAGGTAAAGAGTATAACGAACTCAGCAAAATTTAATTATTTGCTTGTGTGAGGAAGAGTTGAACATCCTTTCCATCCACCCTGCAGAGAGTGGAGTGGTGCGTTCTTTTTCCCAAGGTCATTGCTTGCAAATGTGTGTGTCTGTGATATGCTCCTGTTGCTACAAAACATAAAGCTGTTGTGGCAGTATTTATTCAAGTTGGCTGAGAGATTACCTGCTATTCCTAGTTCTTGAAGCCGTTAGCTCTGAGAAGGAGTGATATTTAACAATGCAAAATGAGCATTTATTGTACTCTGAAGATGGGACTCTGCTTTACCTTGATGACCTAGAAAAAGGTAAAGATGTTGCAAACATCTTGGTATTCTTAAGTTGTCCGTCCTGCAGTTGGCGTCTGTCATTTCATTGACCTGCGTCAGCTGATTTGGTTGCTTTGTCTTTGGAACTTGCTTCTGCTTCTTAGTTGTGCTTTGTGGTGTTAACAGACCTAAAACCCTGCTGACACGTAGAATCACTGAATCATCAAGTTTCGAAGAGATCTTTAAGATCATCAAGTCCAACTGTCAACCCAGCACTGCCACTTAACCCCTAAACCACATCACCCAGCACCGGATCCAGATGCTCTTTGAACACCTCCAGGGAGGATGACTCCACCACCTTCCTGGGCAGCCTATTCCAATGCCTGGCTACCTGAACAGTGAAAACATTTTTTTAATATCTACTCTGAATCTCCTCTGTCTCAGCTCAAGGCCATTTCACTCTCGCTGCAGGCATGGCAGAAGAAATTGGCCCCACCTCACTACCACCTTTCAGGCAGTTGTAGAGAGCGATGGGGTCCCCCCTGAGCCTCCTCTTGTCAAGACTAAACAAACCCAGCTCCCTCAGCGGTTCCTCATGAGTTTTCACTAGCCTTGATGCCCTTCTCTGGATGTGCTTCAGCCCTCCAATGCCCCTTTTGAGGTGAGGGGCCCAAAAAATGAATGCAGTACCCGAGATGTGGCCTCACCAGTGCCCAGTACAGAGCCAGTACACTTTATCTAAAAATGGTCGGTTTCAGCTCGGGGGGATTCACAGGGACACCCCTGGCAGTGTTCATTTGCCATGAGTCCCTAAATGCATTCCAGGCCTTGCCTTAGAATGCTGTTTAATGTAACCTAGACACCTGCTTTTAAGCTAATCCACAGGGATTGGGGGAGTCTGTATGTGCTCTGTGCTGCTTCTTTCTTTTCGGTCTCTGGACACTTCAAAAAAGGGAAACAAAAAGCCAAGAAGGGTTTTCTCTGTCACCTGCTAAAGAGCACCATAGTAAGGAATCACAAGGATGCAAATGAGGATTCCTCATTTTCAGAGGTACTTCTGCAGCAGCTCTCATGTTCCTTGAATAATCTTTGGCTTCCTGGCGATTCAGCCTTCCTCAGCTGTATTTATGCATAGAGTAAGTGTGGAAACCAAGGAATGCTAAAGGTTGAACTGCGGCAGTTTGTTCTGCCAAGGAATGGAATACCCTGTACAGTCTGGATTTGTCCTATTTTCTTTCCTCTCCCTCTCTGTTTCTGGAGTGTAATTAATATGCAAAAATTGCAATACCTTTGTTCGTTGTAGATCAGCTTCAAGCTGGGAGGAATTGGAAGCAGAATAAAAGTTTTTCTGAAAGAAACAGACTTAGGAGCTCTGTCCTGACATTCTCACAGGGAATTGTGGGTGAATAGAGGTAGAGTGAGCTGTGTTTGGAGATGTACAACAGACTCCCCTGCCTAAATGAACAATTGTAATTTCTATCAGTTATTATGATATGCTTGATAACTGTAGTGAAAAAAATGAGCCAGGAACAAAGGAGGACTCAAAAAACTGAGGATGGAGTGAGTAGAGATGTGGCCTTCAGAGCCTTTTGTCTTAGGAGCATTCCTGAGCCTAGCATGGCAGCCTGGCCTTGGAGTCTGTGTCTAGCCTGAGATGGTGACAGTTACACGAGATCGTGAAGAGTTGCTCTGTTCTCCCAGTGTGCCCCGTGTTTCAGATGCCACAGTAGCTATCACGACCTAGTACTGCAGGTGGGGTACTGTCATCCCTTTCACTCCTGATCCCTGGTCAAGGAGGGTTAGTAGCTTGGTGGTTGGCCAAGTGCATTCCTCTCAGTGACTGTTTCATTTAAGTCTCCATTTTGGGTAGGGTAAGCTTGCAAGTGGTGTTCCTAGGTGCTTTGGTGGAGATAAGTTCAAAAACTGTTTTGAGGTCTGATTTTTAGTCATTTTTCAAGTATCAGAAGTATGTAACAGCCCAATTTGTCCTCACTGTTGTAAACAGCTTGCTAAAGGAGCACCTCTTAGCAGTCCCCACAGTAAGAGTTGTGTTTCTTCTCTGGCCAAGAGGTTTGTATCAGCAGAGACTAATAACGAGTGATGGAGCCTTTACCCCTCCATGTTTGTTTCAATGTTGCGTTCAAGTGTGGGACAAAGCAGATTGCTGCACACGTATTTTCCACAGGAAGATACTCATTTTGTCGGATGTAAGAGAACTGTAACAATACATGAGAGTTGGAGGCTGGGCATGAATATAGTAACTGACCTAATTTCCTTTTCAAAGTAGGTTAATCCTACTAATTTGACAATACTATCAGCTATTTTTAATAAGTAATGAAAATACAGTAACACCTCAGCTGGAGACAAGGGGAGGCTTGCGCAACACGGATTAACAGCTCCCAGCTCTGATGGACTGCCGCAGCGCTCTAGACAACACTGTATGTCTAAAACAAAATTGTTGTACAGAGGGTAAGTCAAGTTATGAGTAATGTACAAAGAGCACATATTTGCAGTTAACTCACTTCACTTGGGTCTTTGTTCAAGTGTGTATGAATCAAAAGGCTGCTTTCAAGGTGGTGTTGAGTATTTATTGAATTTGCTGTGCCCAGTGCTGTGCAATGTTTATTGTGACCACCAGCAGCAAATAGGAATACAGTGATTGGGAACGGTGGGTCCCAGATCAGGGTTGATACTGCTGGTGGTATTCAGATCATTTCAGAGTGATGTAGAGAGCAGAGAGCTAGGAGCTACCAGTAGCTTTTCCTGGCAAAAATATTTAATTTTCAAAATATATTTTATGGTAGGCTTGCGTTATTTTTTTTAAGGTCCCATTTAGTAGGCTAAGAAAATTGAGATTTTTTTAACGCAGAACAATATAAAGCCCTACTTAAGTGTAAGAAGAAGGGTTAGTGGCAGATTTGACATCAATTAATTCATCTTCCTCTAAAATATTGTCAGGAGAAAGACTGATTCCTTTCTTTGCAAGATGAAAGAGCTGCTCCCAAGTGCTTTGAGGGAACTTGAAATGAATATATCCTGTTTTCTAACGATTTAGCATGGGAGTGAGGTATGATCTCCTTGTCTTGTAGGTAAAGATACATTTCTAGATTGCATGTAAGAGTTTGTTACTCAACCTTACAAGCAAATCAAAGCACAGGTTTCTTAAAATTGATTGCAGGGGAAAAAAATCACAAATCAAAAGATGAGAAAAATCTGACTTAGAAGTTCAGCTTGAGGCTTGTTTTGGTTAACTTTTCAGTAAGGAAGGAGAGAGGGAGAAAACGGTAGGTTTCTGCTAGTTTTCTGGAGAACATCTCTGAAGCTGCAATTTCCAGAGTACAATGCCGGTGCTGATGAAGCACAGGTCCACAGGTTCATCCACCAGCAATTTGGGTTCAAATCCTTGAAGGATGGTTAGATGCAAGGCAGAAGGCCAGTATTGCCATCCCTCCACATATTTGTATATAGCTTTTTTTGTTTTTAAAATTCTAGTTGTTGTTTCCTTAAGCTTCTTTTTTTGATGTTGTTAATTACCAGTAGTAAGAAAATGGGCAGCATCCAAGCCTTGAGTTCACTATCTACTTAAAGCTGTGAATATGTGAAAATACAACAGGCTTATACTAATTTCATATGCTTACTAAAAGCGTGAAAACTAAATTATTTTCTTTCAAAGGTGTTTTTAAACGAAATACATCTTCTGTTCTGATTTTATTGAATATATAGCTGGGAAGTAGCCTAGCACATGGCAAATGGAATTGTCAAAGGAAGGAGCTTTTCTTTTCAATCAAACAAAGCAGTAAAAATACACAGAGAACAAAGATAAGCTGCCATAACTGCTGCTGCCAGCTAAAGCAGGTCCAGAGCCTATGTCATCCTAGATGCTTAGGGAGGCAACATTGCTGGGGTTTTTTTTTTGAGAAAATTAAATTGAGAGTCAGCGAGCAGCATGAAGGAAGAAAGTGGGGCCGATCCCAGTCCATTTCTGTGTGCAACATCTTGAGCCACTTCTAGGAAAATTCTCGCCCCTTTGTTCCAGTAAATGATTGCTGTGCTTTGTACAGTGTGGTGTTCTTTGACTCTGGACAGCCATACGTGCACCAGGACAAGGTTTGAGTTTGAGGCTATATGATTCCTTTTGGATTAAAGATTTAGGAAAGCAGGTTCAGGATGCAGGATGGTGTGTAGGTAGAGTAGTTAACACTCCTGCCTCTCCCCAGTCATCTCTTCTATAGGAGAGAACAGTTGCTCAGGCACAGTTAAAAACCGCAGCTGCATATATGGTACTGATAACACTTCCCTTTTGTTGGGAAGGAAAAAAGAACTTCCTGAATAGAGTTCTATAGAAAACAAAAAACCAAACAACCAATATAGGTATTTGAAATAGTGAATACCTTGTCATTTCTAAGGACAGTCAATTGATGTTGTAAACTTTCATGCTGACAGGAAGCTCTGTGAGATAATGACTTGCTACAATAATCTTTTGGAGTCAAAATTCTGGCTTTAATTACAGCTTGGCTCACATGGGAAAGACTTCACTGCTTTCTAGACTATGCCAGGCTTATGTGTCACCAGTCAGCCTTTGGCACAATTGTCTGTGCTTGGTCAAGAGGCAGGAATGTTACCAAAATGTATGTAAGACGGTGTGGGAAGTCCCTGTTCTGCTTTACTGCAATGGTTTTGTTTTCTCTTTCTTATCTCTTTTTGTTCCAAGTGGGGTGGGGATGAAGAGATCTGCCCCCCCTTGCTTTGGCTGGCCTGGATTAACACTTCTCTGCTGCATGTCAGATCGAGACAGCAGCAATCTTGACACTGCTTCACTGAGCTGAAAGTTTTGGGGCTACATTAACTTCATATTCTGTACTAAAACGTGGATATGTTTTGATTCACAAGACAGAAGCTGGAAAAGGGCAGGGGGGAAACCTCCCCATGTTTTTATGTTGCCCAAATCTTTTGGGACAGCAATACTGAGCGTGAAACAAGGGGAACAGGGCCAGGTCACTCCAGTGACAGATCATATTTTGCTGAAGCAATCACATTCCATTCCTCAAGGAATTGGTAATGCTGTTCTGGACAGCGCCCTGGTTTGCACTAGCAGAGCTTCGAAGGAATCAGTTTTGAGGTGTGTGCAGAAAAGAAATCGGAAAGGTCACTTCTGATATAGCCAGACCTTGCTTTTCACCTCACATGTCATGAGTGTGTTTGAAAGCTGGGGGGAAACCCCATAGCCTCTCAGACCTCCCAGGAATCTTTAGCCTGTGCCCTGCTCCCACCCCTGAGGGAAGAAAACACCTCTCTGACACTCTGGAGCAGCAGGGCACAGAGTCAGTAGGATGCTGGGAGCTGTTCAGTTTTCTGGCCACGCCCTCCTTCTGGAGCTGGTGACACCTTCCCTCAGAGGGGAAGAGCTCTTATGCTTTCAAGATTATTTTAGTATTTTCAGACTTCCCAGGGCTGTTTCCATCTCTCTTCATCTCTAATGCTGAAATGTATTAATGGGACAAGATCTGGCCCTGAGTCTGGCTTCCACTCTCTGGAGTCTAGGAGTTGCTGTAGGGTCCATCTGACCATGCTGAGAAGGGCAGGTGTTGGTGTTCCAACAAGTTTAAGGTTCCTGAGTTTGTTTTTTTTTTTTTTAAAGAAAGACCCCTCACATAATTGGTTTCCCCTAGGCTGCACAGTGTGAGAGAGGCTGTGAGGAGCTCCAGAGCAGGATGCCCAGAGATGCAAGGGGGCAGATTGCTGTGCATGTGGGGGCCCTAAACTCACACAAACTTCCTGGTCTGTAAAGCTGCAGTGCAGTTATAGTTCATGCAGTTTGATATTTATATTTCTGAGTTACTGTTTAATCTCTCTATGTATTCAAAAATAAAAAACTGGGTTTTTTTCTTTTTCCTATTTCTATTCCCAAGCAAATATAATTAGGAATGTCGGTGTAATCCTGGTATTTAAAGTCAGGGAGAGTAGAATTTGAGGCTTGATAGAATAAGCACAGCTGGTGAATCTGCGTATCAATCCAGTTTTGTTTTGTTGGTGGGTTTTTTTCAGTCTGCTTTATATTACCTAACGATATATGTCCCTTAAAGTCAGGGGCTTTTCCATTTCAATATTAGAAGGAACTTCTCTGCTGATATTTTTGCTTTTATGAAGAAGCTGTGTTTTACAGATGGTAAATTCCAGCTGGTACCTATGAATATTTAGTTCTCTACCTATCTGCATAAATGTTTGTCTCTGTGCAGTGAATATGCACCTACATATAGACTTAAATTTTTCAAGTTGCTCATGGTGCAAGTTAAGCAGCTTCCAGGCTCAGTGACAATGACTGTAGATGGAACAGCTTGAGGCATTCATACAGCTTTACCACAGCCTTCCCACTAACTCAGTTCCTCTAATTGTTTTAAAACTGATTTTGGTGGTGAGAACAATTATATAAAGGCCACTTGCTATTGAGAAGACAGCCACTATTTATAGCGTGATCAGAGTAGGTTAAAGTAGAATTCTGAAAGATGCTTGTTTTTAATAGTGCTGGTTAGTCCTCACTGGAGATTTGTTACTTGGACTTTGTCTAAAGTAACAAACGTCACAGTTCAGGTGTTCATCAACTGATATTAATGGCCATTTTAGCACTGGCCATTTCACAACACTCCTGTTGCTGCCCTCAGACCCTTTCCAACCTGAAGCTTAGAACCACTGTGATCTCTGTTAAGCAGAGACAAGAGTAGTATGACTGCATGGGGTCTACTTGCAGGAGGACATCTCGCTGACATTCAGACATAAATACAGTTACATCAGGCTGCATACTTCCACTCTTCAAGGATGCTGTTAATTATACACCATCTTGAAAGGCATGAGCATGAAGTGCTGAGTAAGGGATTTTAAGAACCCCAGTGAGAAGTAGTTGTGGTTGTCTATAAGCTTGGTTGAAGTTCCTATTTAAGAGTGTGTATGTAAGCAGCTGCAAAGCTATCACTGCTGTGCAGGTGGGACACAGGGGTTTATATTGGAAGGTGCTTATAATGGAAGCAGGATTGCTAAAGATTGATGTATTTCATTGCAGATGCGATGAATATGTTACACAGCTGGATGAAATGCAGCGACAACTTGCAGCAGCTGAGGATGAGAAGAAGACTCTGAACTCCTTGCTTCGGATGGCTATCCAGCAGAAACTGGCCTTGACCCAGCGCCTGGAACATTTGGAACTGGACCATGAGCAGTCCAAAAGGGTGCGCACAAAGTCTGCCTCCAAAGCCAAGGGCAGTAACCCCAGTGTAAGTCACGTTCGGTCCTGTGGAGACAGGTCTGAAGGATCTGTCCTGAACAACCAGGTGTTTTGTAGTGAGAAATATAAAATCTATTGTGACTAGGACACATGTCTAGAAAAACCATATTCTCCATCTTATTTTATGCTGTAACTGTCAGCGTAAATCCCCACTATCTAACGTTGCAGTGAGTTGATTTGTACTAGTATGTTGTTGAACCAGGTAATACAGATTGTATTATGGTGGTCTTAACTGTAACTAATGCGTAAGTATGGGGATGCTATTAACAAGTTAATAGTGGAAAGCAATTAGCTTTTTCCACAATTAACATGTCTGGGGTTTGCTGTTTATGGTAAGTGTTAAGAGTACACCTGATAGAGTATGTATCTGGTGTTACTTACTGTAGTCTGTAGAGCACAAATGTGATCCTTCCTCCAGGGTTGCAGCATACTTCAATAAATGCTTTTATAGGCAGAAACAAACAGAAAACCTTCCTTGTTACTCTGGCTTAAGTGGTGAAAAGCAAAGGTTAAAATTAGAACTATGTCTTGGGAATGCAGAGCATTTGGAAACTAGAGTCAAACTTAATTTGCCTGTTGTAGCAGATGTTAAATACTTGCTATTGTATCACCACTAACCAAAGTCCTAAAGCTTTTATAGGCTATAAAAGCTAGAAAAAACCTTGGTACATTATTTACACTCTGCGTCCCTCTCTTCAGAGGGATAATCAGAAGAAACTTGCACAATTATATTAAAAATATGCAATATTTACTCCATCTGATACAAAATTTAAAATGTTAAGAATTGGGATCCTACCTGGTAGACAGTACGTCTTTAAGAAGTTATGTCCTGAAAGGATCTTTGTGGTCTTATGTTGCTCTTTGCAAGCATAACACTTTGGAAAGAACCTGTCTGAGACATCCTGTACAGGAAAGAAGCTGTAGCCACACAATATATATGTGTAGAATTAATATGACTGTGGTCTAGCATTGTTGGTCACAAACAGTTTTTCTCAGCTCTCAGTATTAACCTGAATAGGTAGCATTTCAGAGCTCTGATCATTTATTTAAGTACACAGATGATACTGCATTCCGTCTGCAAGCCATGTGTTTCACAGGGCTCTACATTAGAGGCACAGGAAATTGATCCAGATCATCCTGCTAATAATGATTTATGAAGTAGGTTAGTGCACATACTAATCTTTAAAAACAAATAAACCTTTGTCTGATATTGAACATTTAAGGGGCCTTTTTACCCACTTAATTACAGTAAGTTTGATAGTATAAAAGTGTACTTCATAATTGGTGCCTACATAAGAGAAAAAGATTGAAAATGTTGCTTCTAAAATTGAGGAAAATTTGTGGAGCACTAAAAGGCACAGTTCTTTGTTTAACCCAGAGTTTGAAGTGCCTAGCCTCAGACTTTATTTTAATGTAAAGCCCTGTTTGTTTTGTACTCTTTTGAATACTTTTGTATGCCTATAGTGCTACTAAAAGCAATGCGAGCCTGTGCCGGTGAGTGCTGGGTAGTGTGGTTCCCAAAGCCATTCTAACCCTGTGCTGTGGTTGTGCTCCTCTGCCCGTCCCTGTCGATGCTCACAGCTTGCTCCGTGCACTGCCCGTGCACACTCAGGAGATATCCCAGTGCTAACAGAAGCTAATAAGAGCATGGCTGGTTTTCCCACTGAGGGGAAACCATGGGAGATTTTGGCTTCCTAGGTGTTTTTAGTCGTGTTGGGGGGAAGTCTTCTAAATTAATACAGTGAGATTTTAAACAAATGAAACTTTGCTACAAAGCTGGGAACCATGGAAATGCTGCAGCCCAGAGCCAGAATTGCATTTATTGATCTTGAGAGGAAGAAAAAACCCCCAAGTGATTAAATTCTAATTCATTTCTAAAACATGACTGGTTGGGGTTTAAACAAATTTCAATTCTGGTTTTAGAAACTAGGCCCTGTGTGTCTGTTATTACTTCTTTTAGAAAATACTGAATTCTCCTGAATTTGAGCTTTAATATTGCTAAATAGCAGGTTTGATGTTTTGGAAGAGATGTCTTTTATAATTTTCAATCCTGCTTTTCTCTTTGCTGCACAATCTTCCAAAAGGCCTTTATTCTTCTCATTCCTGCATTAAATACAATTTAAAAATACATGGTGAAAGCAAGCTTTTGAGTGCTAACTTTCTCTGCACTAATAGACTCAGTAACAATTCTGCTTCCACCATAGTAGGGAGCTTTAACACAGTTTTTGCTGCTTCCGTATCCCTAATGACAGTACTTTTGCAAAAGTACTAATGGCAAAAAGGTAAACTGGGAAAACTAATTGAATGCATTGTTAAGTTTTTTTTCAAATTAGTTGGAATTTTCTGTAACAATTTCGGTGTTACCAGACAGTGACTATTGCTGTGAGGCTTGGCTCATTCTTTCAGTTCCGAGTATGAACAATTTTGCTATTAGCCCAATACCCTTAGTGATCATTTCCCTTTTCAGTCATCTCTGCAAATATTTAAAAATCCCTAAGAACCAGCCTGACTGCTGTTTGAGTCTATCACTGTTATGGTTTATCCTGTCAGGAAAAGAACTGAGGAATGGTGTAAAGTGACTTGATCCTGCTGTTTGTATTTTTAGGTAGTATTTAAGACTGAGTCTTTTAATTCTTGATTAACAATTTCTTGAGACGTTCATTTGCTGTAAGTCTTTCGTATCAGTCTCAATGGGTTGGGGTAAAGCATGGAAAATTCCTTAAGCCGTCACCTACCTCTGCAAGCAGGCTCTTCTGGATGATTCTCTGCATAGGCCTGCATGATATACTGACCTGCATGTTTCTGGAGAACCTAAAGCTTCACTGAAAACACTTCTTGCACACTCACTGCTTTTAACTTATGCTTGAAGAGCAAAGCTTTATTCAGTACTTGTAAGAATCCTTCTTTCTGCAAAGCTGTTGCTTCCAGGCTGAGCCCACAAAGCCTTGTTCACCCAGTGGGAAGGCATCTGTGAGCTGGAGTGGCTGCAGTTCCCCCAGCCAGCTAACAGACCCTCAGCCAACTAACCTGCCTGTGCAGCACATGGGGTTAAGTTTTCAGTTGATTGAGAAATAAACACTGATTTTTTTTTTTCTAATGCTATTTTGTTTTTCCATTTTTCAGCTATAGAGTAGTCCCTGAAGAAGGCCTTTCCAACAGTGCAACAGCATTTCTTAGCCCTCCTCACTCTGGTTCAAAGTGGTGGCCCATTGCACACAGAATGGAAACCACTGACCTGATCCTAACTTTTGAAAACACCTTTTCCTATATATTACCTGAAACCTTCCCTTTCTGCCTGAAGCTATAAAACAAACAAGCTTTACCTATAAGTGCTGCTGCAGTAAGAAACCTTACAAGTGCTGAAGAAACCTACTTCAAGTGTAACGCTCACCATGTTAGTCTGTGCTCTCCTGGAAATGTCGGATGGGGGAATTTACTTCATTGCAGATGCTCATTTTTTACCTGATTGTTAAACCTGTGCACTTTTGATATTTTTCTTTAGCTTCTTCAATTACTTATGTAGAAGAGTTTATATAAATGCAGTGGTTTGTGCTCATAGTCTCTCTCCAATTTGAAACTTGTGACTTATGAATTATATATCAGCATGTGGCAGAGATTTGGGGGGGAACGACTCTAGATTGTGATTAGAAAAGTTTCAACAAAAAAGCAGGAGCTCTGCTAAAATACGTGCTGTGCTTCAGCATCTTTTTTTTTAATTAAAATGTTATGCTTTATATGTTTAAATTACTGATTTTTTTTAACTGCCATGTTCATTAAGAAATCCAGGGTATTCAAATTCTGGGGTTTTTTTCATATTGTATTATTATTCTTAGGAATAGTTCAATGTAACAAGAAGAAAACTTGACTTTGCTCTGGTTAAAACAGTAATAGGCACTTGAAAAATATTAAATAAGTAGTATTACCTATAAATTCCAGAATTCCTGGGTTTTAGGAAGTTGAAGTATTATCGATTAACAGAATTTTATACAACTATACCAGTTAAATTCCAAATTGGAATTGTTTTGTTACTTTTTTCATTTTATTGTGCCAAATTATGGTACATTTAGAAAGAAAAATTCTAAAGTGGTCAGTGATAGGGTGTTATCTATCAGCGCCTTTCTGTCACTCATTATTGCCAGTAGTGCCTTTGATCATTTGAGGGGAGACTCTTAGAGTAGCGTAGGCTAAGTCCTGTCACTTAGGAGGAATGGAATAGCTGGTTTGGAATTTGTTAAAGATGTGGAGCAATAAGTGCTGAGTGAACTCCCATTTCGCACATTTTTAATGGTAGTCTTACTATAGAGATTATATATTCAAGGAATTGTAAAAAATTCTGTTAGTCAATGATATTTCATCATGCAAATCCTTGCAAATTCAGGGGTATAGAGGGGAAAAAAAACAAAACTACAAACCTGAACAAACCCGACTACACTTTGGGAACCAAATGGACTTATATTGAACAGATGAGCAGTGTATGACCACGTTTATGGTATCAGTCCAGGAATGCGTCGGGAATGTCTCTTACCTGTGGGCGGTGTGCGGTGATGGGTGCAGGAACCACGGCGCTGTGTGCAGATGTGAACTGCAACACATCGGGATGTCCTTTGCATGTTGTATCTATTTGTGATTTCAACAAACAGAAACAGAGAAGCGCATCAACAAGCCATGTCAGGCTCTCAATGGCTTGGTGAGGCTCATGTGGTTGATTAAATTGGTACTTCCGGAGGGGAGCCCTCCCACTTCTCAAAAAAAGTACAAATTGACCTAATATTGACAGTGCGGAAAAGATTTCTGTTTGCTGGAAAAAGCGTTATTATTCCTAGATGTGGGGACTTATATTTCCATCTTCTGTTACAGTATTGAGTCATAAGAAATATTGTTGCATTTAAAATTACTACATTTGTATGTGGGTATTTATTTGAAATGATGTCAAAGTACTGTATTATGTTCTATGTGCATTACCTTTTAGCGGTGGGTTGGTCTCCATTTAACGTCCTGTGCATGTATTCTTGCCAAGTAACCTTTACACAGATCTGAAAAACAAAAAAGTTAAAGAGAAAATGTGGAAACTTCTTAAAAGGATAACTGTGTGTTGATTGGATAACCTTAGGAGAAGGGGTAGAGGGCAAAACATTGCTTCCAGATTAATAAAACAGTTTTTAATCTAGGAAAGCAATGTGCCTGCGTAAAGGTAGTCACATTGGCAGGAGCAATAAAAGAGAAAAGGAATTGCGTGTTCTGCCTGTTGGTTTTGTGGTTTAAGAAGGTGCTGGCTTAAGTAGTCTGCTGAAGGGATTTTCAGCCAGGGGCCAAATAAATACTATTTTTTATCTGAAAGAAACGGAATACTTCACATGAAGTTTTCTGCAGAATTAGAAAATTAATTATTTGTGCTCACATTCAGGGGGCACCATCCTCTCTTATTCCATGAGATCTTCGTGGATTAGTTTTGGCCTGGATCAGACTGGTTTAATGTGTGGCACTGAACAACCATGCAAACACTTGTACTGGTACAGGGAAAGTAAGGGTAGGACTAAGGCTATGGTGTCAGTGGTGACAAGTTGTCCTGAAATTACATCTTAATTTCTCGTATACTCTCCAAAATACTCACGTACTCTTAGGGCTCCATCCAGCCTGGCCCTGAACAGAACTTCCCTGGAAGTGTTTCCTGGCCCTGAGCACCCTGGTCTAGTGGGAGATGTTCTGCTCGTGGCAGGGATGCCAGCAGGGTGGAACAAGACAGTCTTTAAAGTCCCTTCCAACCAGTCAGGGATTCTGTGAAAATGCATTGAGTTGATGTTTGTCCGGTAGAATTAGCAAACAAACTCACAAAAAGCCCCTGAATGAGAATACCCAAACTCTGAGGGCAAGGCTGAGGTTTGCTCCATCAATACGAAGATATTCCTGGATCAATGACTTCATATTGGCCCCTAGAAACATTAAATATGGTTTTATACTCTAGTTTGACAACTCTTGTTTCCCCAGGTAGGATTTCTCAGAACCATTCTGCTGATTGTTTCTCTATCAGGTAGCAGTCTGCTGCATGACACCAGCTCATCAACATAATTTATTGCTGGAGAGCAAGATGACAGTTTTTCCTTGGGCATTGAAAACACTTGCTCAGGGGTATGCAGTGAACTAGCAGAGCATGTGTGCTGGGACACTTGCCCTGCTTGTAGAGGTCTGCATTTTCTATAACAGGAGCTTTACCTGCTGGATGATCTACAGAAGAAACATGTAAATCCATCGGCATGCACACAAGAGCAGGCCTTTGAAAAGTAAAACAGGGTGATTCAAGAATGCTTTAGTAAGAAAGAAAAAGAGAAAACAGTCAAAGGAGAATATTTAGATTAAAAGCTTGTCTAGTGAATGGCTATTAAGTAAAACATTCATTTCTTTGACTCTTTTCTGTGTAGAAAAATCCCCTCCCTAAGCCCTGGGGAAAATGTTGCCTGTGCAGAGATGGAGGGTGGGTTCAGCATTCCAGCTGCAGATGTGGCTGGAGTTAAGTCTCTGGGAGAGGAATCTGCCAGCAAATGTCACACTCATGCTTGCTATGGAGTCAGTAATCCGGCAGTGATCCTTTGTTTCTTGCAAGTGAGGCTTGAAAACAAGTTGCTCACCTCCCAAAGGAGGAACAGGGCAGATTTCTGGATGTACTGAGATGCCTAAAGATAGAAGACCTGGAAGTTCCCATGTACCTGGTTTTGTGGGATGAAGGCAATGAAAATTATGACAGAGGTACTTTTTGGAGATCCCACTAGATAACATGGTAAAATTCAGCTAGACAAATATTTACATTAATTAGAACTTCAAAACTATATTCACATTCTTGTGGGTTTTTTAGAGGCTGATGTAGTAGATGGACCTACAGGACCAGGAAAAGGTATTTTTGCATTCAAGAACTTTGAAAAAACAATTAAAAATATAAAGGTCACCTTCATGAGCTCATAACCAAGCAAAGCAGCTAGTTAATGTGATTATTCTGAGTATATTATTATTATTGCGTGTTATTTTGAATGTTCATCTATAAAAGCTTCAAGAAAACATTCATTAGAACAATTAATTAGAACGATGAGGGCATGGAATTGAGAACACTTCTATGAGCTGTGATACTGAGGCTGAAGTCTTTTTCATCATCTCAGCATAATATGCAGTTAGGCTCTCAGGGTGTTCTCAACCCCTCCACGTTACCAAAAGTCCACAGCAGAACTGGAATTGCAGCCCAAGGAGGGGATGAGAGCTAAAGGTAATGTTTGTGCTCTGCCTTTCCAATCTAGCTGCAGAAGCTGATTGGGCAGTAGGAAGCAAGGTAAGAATCCAGACTTTTCTCTCCTCCCTTGTATTGCTTACTCTTCTTAAAGCCACTGAATGATGAACTTCCCTCATCCCTTCTCTGACTTGGGTTAGACTCTTCATTCTCTTCTGGACTACTCTTCCCAGAGGTGTAAAATGAGACTTTTTGCTGCTGTATCATATATGCGGAGCTTGCTTTGTTAAGAACCCTGACAGAACATCTAGCAAGGGGGCACCACATAAATCCTCTTCCTGTGTTGTTTGTAGGGAGCAAAATTGTCATTGCTGTTTCTCCCATTCCCCTGAAGGAGAGTTTTCACCAGTATCCCGTTTCAGAAGGGATCTTTTCATGGAGCAGTAGGAAAAAGCTGAAAAGCCACTACTCCAACCCCAAATACTTATTAATAGAAAAATGGATGTGTTTCTGTGGAGTGAGAAGAAGAGGAAGTAGCAGAAGGGGAAACAAGAAAGTAGAGGGGAAGAGTGTGATCTGTGTATCTGTATGAGGTGGATCTAAAAAAAAAAAAAAGAAAAAAAAAACAGATGAAGGTATACAAGAGTATGAAAGGGGCAAGAAGGAAAAAAAATGGCAGCTGTGGATGAGGCTGGACTTGAGCAACTTGAAGCAGCTGAATCTGCTGTGGGTGTGGATTGTTTGGCATAAAGCCTAGGAAAAATTCAATTCCAAAAAACCAGCTGCCAATTTAGTGTAGTCTGGTAGTACAGATATCGTAGCGCATAGTGTGCATTTCTCCATCTTAAAGGGATCAGCTACCACATTTATTAGCTCCAGGGGCTAGGAAGAGGCACAAAGAACATGAGACCACAGAAGGAAGGAGCAATGTGAAAAAATGAGGAGAACATGTGAGAGAAAATTATGTTCCCTGGCTTTTTTGTGTGGTTTCAAAATGTCTCATGCAAGTGTTCCGGATTCCAGTAACCCTCTGTTTTAAGCTTCGGTTGGCTAAGAATGATTTCCTCTTGAAGTGTGAGCATGAGCCCAGGTGTGTCCCAGTGGGCAAGAAGGCCAGGGATACCTGGCTTGTACCAGCCATGGTGTGGGAGCAGGACCAGGGAAGAAGTGATCATCCACCTGTGCTGGGCACTGTGAGGCCCCACCTGGAATCCTGGGGTCAGTTTTGGGCTTCTCATGACAAGGAAGACCTTGAGGAGCTGGAGTGTGTCCAGAGAAGAGAATGGACCTGGGGAACGATTTGGAGGACAAGTCTGATGAGGAGAAGCTGGGGGAGCTGGGTGAGCTCAGCCTGGAATGAGAAGGTCCCCCCGAGGGATCTGAAATCCTGAGGGATTTAAAAGACATGTAGGTGTGGCACTTGGGGACATGGCGTAGCCTTGGCAGTTCTTGGATAATGATTGGACATTATGATCTTTGAAGTTTTTCAAACCAGAACTATTCTGTGATATTTCTTCTAATTAATATCTGAGTCAATCCAAACACAGCTGTACTTATTTTAATATCCATATCAAGTGTAGGTGGATACCTCTGACTAGCCTCAGGTTAGGGTGCTTTTAAACACATTTTTAACTAAGTTAGCTTCTGTGGTGTTACATTAAGAGAACTAAGTTCGGTGCCTACAGAATGCTACCAGCCAAGTAGTCGGTGTCACTACCAGCTTCCAAAGCTAAAATAGCCCAGGCACAGGGATACCTTATACTAGTGATTGACGCACTGCTGGGAGGTCTGGGGGGATCTTTGACCTTCAGTACCCTCTTGAAATTGTGCAGAAAGTCACGGACGGAGGGAAACAGAAAGGCAATGATTCAGAGAGTCAATAAAGCTCACAGGTCCAGAAGGGGAGCCTCAAGATGTGGGTGGGTAACATGGCAGCTGGGTATCGAGTGTTTTAGAACAGCTGAGATAGCATGATGGTAACCACATAGTGCCCTGTATGACAGTACTCTTTCAGAGTCTGCACCTCTGCAAGTAAGCACCATCCAGGCTGCACTCTGTGCTCAGCTAAAATGTGGAAGGTGCTGTTGGAAGCTGGGGGTAGTAGCAGTATGTTCACAAAAATAGGCTGCAAGATTTGTGTAGTTACAGAGTCTCAGAGCTTCTCACACAAAATACAAATATTCTTCTGTGGAGCTGTTTATACCAGGTAGTGTAAGACTGGTTGAAGTGGTGTGAAGAAGATTTGTGCATGTGCACTTCAGGAGACTGTAGAGGAGGCAGGAGTGCAAGTCTGTGCCAAGCATGACACCTGTCCATCAAAGGCATGACAGGAATGTTTGTCTCTGACATTACTGGCTGTGGGTTTTATACTTAGCACCCAGCAAATAACAGCATGACTTTGGACATAAGAGTTAAAATTGTACTAGCAGATCTGTTTATGCAGCATGGCTGGAGAATCTGGCCAGTACAAAGGTGCCTATTAATCATATTCTTTACAAGTCTGGCCACCAATAAAGGTCAGAACTGCTTTTTGTTCTGCGTGATACTTGTGCTGAAAGCACCAAATTTCCAGTTCAGTTGCCTTGTGCTCTGGAATTATGCAGTTGTTGAATGTCCAGAGCAACTCCCTTTGGAAGTCAGCTCGGAGAAATAACATTGACTGTGGTCTACATGAAGGGAGTAGAATCCGTGGTGGGAGTCGAAAAATAGTAAGAAACATAAAGGTGATGTGACCCTTATACCTGAACATGCAAAATAAAATTGCCGGCAGCTGTGTGTGATCAGGGAGCAGTTCTGGCAGAGAACACGAGATGGCAGTGCCAGACAGGGCTAGAGAGAGGCACAGAGAGCCAAACAGGGCGAGAGAGAGCCAGGCAGGGCCAAGCGGCACCAGACAGCCGGGCTCGTCTGCTCACAGGACCCTCTGCTGCTTCAAGGAAAATGGGAGCTGAGAGCAGGTCAAAACTGGTCACACTTCTTCCACACTAAAATATTTGACTTTTGTCTCAGGAATTCTCCCCTCCACTCCCCCCCTTCTCCCTTTCGTTCAGGTTTGCCATGGTTACCCATGGTTTTGTACAGCTCACCTTGGAGGTATTTCTTGCTCTTTCAGTGAGTCACTGGCTTGGCAGCTCAGGAATATGAAGTTTTATGAATGGATACCAGTGCTGCAAGTGATTACCCTGAGTCACATGACAGACAATATGTGTAATCACAATTGTGAAGAAATTTTTATTTTTCTCTTTTTTGATTGCTCTGGTAACCCAGTTCACTTCCTGAGCATTTGCCATTTTTCTGTGTGTCACATAACTGTTGTGGGCTTGTGCAGGATCTGTTGTGCACAGAACTTGCCCTGCTTGTTAATATCAATGCTCAGCAGGAATGGGTTGGGCAGCAAAAGCTGTCTTCAGCTGTGTGCTGGGTTACAGGTTTGACAGAGAAGCCAGTGAAGAGTTCGGTCTGCACCTTTCCCTTTGCCCATCTATAACCCCAAGTCGGAGAGCACTGTTTCAATCAGCATGGGCAAGGTTTCATCCTGACTGAGTCCAGCAGCCAGTGGCCATGCTGGGAGATGTGGCTACGTACAAGTGAGTACTTGTGCACATTCTCAGCTCACCACTCACTGGCATTGCCAGCTTGCAGGCAGGCTTTGTGAAAGGTAAGAAACTAGGCAGGCACTGCCAAGGGTCCTGCAGCAGACGTCATCCTATTGTACAGGGAGGAACAAAGTTAAAACTACTGAAAGCAATCATTTCTTCAGAGTAAAGTTTTACTAAATGTTTTGGCTTCAACTGATTTGCTGGGTCACCCTTAAATAACAGAGTAATTGCATAATTGATGAAATGTATGTAGAGTGACATAAAAAAGGAGATGAGAATTCTATTCTCAGAATTCAAAATGAGTCAGTGTTTGTTTCTGAATCCAGATTAACAGTGACTAGGGTGACAAAAATCAAGTTCTGTAATTCCCTCTTTTGTTTAAAAGCTTTACCTTGTGTCTGCCAGAGCACTGTGGCATGTATTAGAAGTCAGTGTTTCTGGAGTAAATTTCTAATCTAGTGGTGCCCAGCAAAAAACAGTATTTCCCTCTCCTGTTTGACAGAGATTCCAGTTTTAGTATCTTTCTAATCAAAGCACCAATCTGACAGAATCTCAGTTTGACTGATTTCAGGTTACTGAAAGTCTTGGGTAAAATCTGCAATGACCTTTAGATTATTTAATTTCTGAAAGGGTTTACCTTCTAATCCTGCTCATTGTTAAAAGCACTTAGGTACCTCTGTGCTTTTCCTTTTGAATAATGGGGTTTGTGTTCCTGAAAGACATTGACTGTGAAACTCATCACCCTTGATGCATCTGTGCCATGTTCCGTGGTTCAATTCATAAAGCACATCTTGTTTTTGAAGGTAATATGAAAGTTAGTGTTGTTTGAAAGTGTTTAGTTCAATGGTGACAAGCTGTAACTCCTCATTTACTTTATAATGTGATACAAGAATAAATGATGAACGTGGGAGCTGAAAGGACCTTCTGGGTCACTGAGTTCACCCCCACTGCTGCAAATGAATGTGCACATCTGACAAACCTACAGCTTTAAGTAATCTAAAAATATGAATGCAAACCCACAGTAAACAGAACCTAATGTATGCACAGAGGTTTCCATAGCACTACTATGCTCTGTCATGAGTTCAGCCCTGGTATTCTGGTCACAGCCAGTAAACAGAGAGACACTCACTGACAGGTGAGGAGTCTACTGGCTGTCACGTGCATTGGCTGTTAGCTAGTGGTCAGCAACACCTTGTCATCCTCATCATCCTCTCTGCTGAGTATGGATGGTCACACATCAAGTGTAGCTTTTCTGGTCAGAATATTATGAGTCCCCTAATGATCTGCCCTTGTTTTACTCCAGAGACAGAAGTGAATGGAACCACCACTCTTGTAGCTCACTGTTTTTTGTCAAGCAATGGCAACAGGATTACTGTTTTCCCCAGCCCAGTATTTAAAAGATGAAGAATGGCTCTTGTGCCCTCCTTGGGCATAGAGGACATTTTCAGTCGTGAAGATCAGGCTCTGAAAACAGGTGGTTCACTGATCATTCATTACCTACTTCTGCTTTCAGAGAGCCCAGATAACAATGCTGAGGTATATTACCTTGAAAAGATCTGAATCAATTTAAATGAAAAAAACCTGATAAGTCATTATATGAAGAATACCAGTAAAATTAGAAAGTCCGGGATTGGAAATGCCTCAGTGTTTATAAAAATTAACATTCAAGCCCCAGTAAATATTTAAGTTCAACTACTTCATGACATGCAGCTAAAATACTATTCTGCTCTGCTATAAAAATTTCATGCCAGAGTTTAAAATCTGCCACAGGACTTGTGTCCCAAATGGAGGGCTGCTTTACTTTTATCTGCAGTTCTTACTTCTTTCTTTTGTTTCGTGGGTTTTTTTTTCCTCTGGATTCTTAGCTGCTCTGGTAAGTCGGATTGGTGAATATGGAATAGACCTGCTTTTGCCTAAGGTATCATTAAAAAAAAGACAACCCAAACCCTACCTCAGTATGGTTTTGGCTTAAAAATATTTTCCCTTGAAAGCTACCTTTGATCAATCATTTCTTTCTGACTTGGTTTTTTTTTTTTTTTTCCCAAATTTAAAAGCAACAGAATAAGTTTCAGGGCTGCCATAAAATTTAATTGTTTTTATTGCATTTGCTGGTTTAATCTCATTGTAAATGATAAATTAAGCAGTTCTGCTTTATCTGCAAGTGCAAAGGTCCAGCTTCAAATTCATGAAAATGAGATTGCACAAATACTCAAAAGACGTCCCAGTAATCTTCAAATCTTCATTTTCACATGAAAAGTAGTCTTTTCAGGAAAGAAAAAAACTCCAATCAAAATTCCAAGATATATAAATAAGGACTCTGTGCACAAAGGAACTCTGTGTTGCCATAGAGTGTCATATGATGGCAAAAGCATGAGCGTCACCCCAAGGATTACATGATCTGGAACAAAACACACCGTGCATCTCCTACAGGAAAAGCATGTCAGACAGACGCCATGTATTTGCAAAGCCTTGGCTTTTTGGTCTCCAATGTCTCATTAAATCTAGAAGAGGTTATTCTTACCCTCATTAAATTTATCTTTTGTGGACATGCAATGGTAATCCTCATCGAACTGCAAAGCCTACCATGAAGGAGAATTACTTTGTATTGAGAGAGCTCGTCTTGTATCAAAATTTTAACGCAACATGACAGGCAACTTTTTCGTTTTTGGAGAGAAAGACTATTTGTATGAACTTTGCTGACCACTCACTCTGCATTTATTGGCCCTTTTCTCTTAACCTTGCACATATGTGCATTGGAAACCAAGGGACTGAAAACAATTAAAACAAGCCCAAGATGAAGACCATATTCAACAGACATTGCCCAGTGCTTCAAAGCTTAAAGAAGTTCATTGTACTGGGTACAAAGTAGAATTCGCAGCTAAGATTTAATAAAACTAAGACCTTCAGGTGCTCAGCAAGGTCCAGTTCATTGCAGAAGATTTCCAACGGGTTTCTAGTCTATTTAAGAGAATCTTCAACTTCTTTGAGACTAACGCTGTGAGTGACAGAAATGACAGAAATGTCGACAAGGCAGACTTGCTTCTATTATGACTTCCTTCACAAGACACGAAGGGAAACAGCTCAGGTACCTGAGACAGGTTAGAAGAAAAGGGCTTAAAAGAGATGGATATGTATCTACCGCCTGCAACTCAATGAAGGGTGGCAATCCCGTGCTTGTTACTCAAGAGTCACAAACTGTGCCATAAATGATCCCAGGATCATTTTACTCCTCACGGTTTTAAAGGATTGGATGCCTCTCAATTCAGGTAGGAAGAAAGTTCTGGTATTCAGGGGAGATGTCCCAGCAATGTCTTTTGTCTTCTAAACCCAAATCTGCGCTGTTTTGCTCTTTTGCTGGTAGTGTCAGACCACCTTCTTCTTAGCTTTTATTCCTTCCAATCCCTAGCAGAGCTGCAAAGCAGAGCCCTTCTTTTCTTTGTTGCTTATCTGCTGAAACTTCTCTCTGACTCCACACGATGTACTATGGTTGGAGGCACGGCTTATTTCCCAGATGTAAAGAAATTGACGCTGGCCCTCTGTTACAATTTTGCTGGTCAAAAGCAATGGCTACATCTTGCTTAAATTGTTACCTCACTCCAGAATAACTTAACTGATTCTGGTCAGAGATACAAATTATATGCTGCAGATACCCGGACTGTAGATACTGAGTGCCTAAAATGAAAAATGGTCCAATTCTCTAGAAGAAGAAACAACCTAAAAACCAAACCAAACCAAAATGCTGGCTAGGGTGGGGAAAGAACTGGGCAGGAAATAAATTGGTAATTTTAAAGGATTGCTGGTTATTTGGTGTTCTGGTGCTATATCTAACAAGTTTAAATGCTAAAAATAAAGCTTGTCTCAGCTTCCCACTTTATAGCATGGACCTTGCTTTCATGAGAACAAAGAACCTGGGAAATTTTCAACAATTTGTTTGTTTCTGCTGCTGAATCTCCATTATACCTGATAACCATGCAGCAATGTTTGGTGAGCTTGGATCTGTTCTGGCAAAAATGCTGTAGAGAAGACCCACCTCATTGTCCTAAAGGACAGGACTAATCTAAGAGAGCCATATCCATTTTTACAGCAATAAATGTCTGAAATCATTAGTTGTGTATTAAATTTGTGTATTTATATTAATGCTTTAAGGTAGGATTTTGAAAGTAACAGGTAGGATTCTCAAAGTGACAAGAAATCCAGGTTGGTCCATTACTGATAAACCTGCTTTCTTACTTTGGTTTATCTAGACCCTATTCATAGAGCTGATCCGCAACAGCTACTTCTTTTATTCTTGAATGATTAGTCCATGGAAATTAATTTTGGGGATGTCACTGCAAAACTGCTTTTCCATTCCACCACACTATTGAAGCGCTCAACAGTATATTTCCATACTAATGCCTGCATCAACATTGGATATTTCAGGGGGAAGGTAAAGAGCAATGACGAACTACTGGGTAATAAAAAATAGACTAAAGCCCAACACAGATAACTTTTCATTTTATTGTTTTGTAGTTTTTTTCTGAAGTTAAATGCCTTTGTGAAGACCGTTTTACATGACTTTGTGCTTTTAGAGATAGATTGCTTGATAGGTACTTTTAGGCTTAATACATTTGTTTTTCTCGGTGTTATTTACTCCTTGTGATGAGAAGCTGAGGTTTTAAATCTCAGAAAGCTCTCCTTTAAATATATGCCTCACCTGAAGAGGCAGGGTTTCCTTCTGTGGAAGGAGCACTTCACCAGGGCTACAAAAGAGAGCATCACCCTCCAACTCGGCTGCAATCCCTCCTAGCTACAGCGTCCTACTCCCTGTCCAGGCACACAGTAGTAAATCAGGTGGGCCTTCGGGTCTGACTGTTTAAAAAGCTCTAGTTTCTTGGAATGGTTCTGGGAGGTGGGAAGAGGCTGGCAGGGTTTGGTCCCCTCAGTCAAAATTCGAATCCGAATTGCTCTCTGACACGTACATGGAAGAACAGGTCAGTCAGAGAAGTCATGCACAGCTCGAGGTCTCTCCTGGGCCTCAGCATGTGTCCCGCAGCCGCCCCCAGCAGCTGCACCGAGAAGCTTTTGGCTCCCAGGGCAACAGCCGGTGTAGAGCCTGTAGCCCTTAGGGTTTCCCTTTGTATTGCTTGTGACGTGATTTTGAGCTTCGCCCTGGGTTCATCCTCTTTCTTACTGCAGGGACCCATAAACACCTTCCCTGTGGCATGCGAGTGGTGAGGGGCTTGAGCGCCCCTTGCTCCCTGCAGCTGTATCCCGGAGCCCACCGGTTCACTCGTGGGGAGTGGGATGTGGTCCTCGGTTAGCCCGGGACGGGTCTGGCTCAGCGGGAGCTCCTCGCAGCGCTACCCAGGGGCCACGCAAGCGGCAGGCGCTGCTTGCCCAGGGCCGGGCGGGAAGAGGGCAGGAAAGGGTGTTGTCCCCCTCCCCTTGGCCCCTGCTCCCGGCCCTAGGGAGGGGCCAGCCCCGGCGGGTGCGCCCTTTCCCCACCACCGCCCCCGGGCCGGGAGCAGCACCTGGTCCCCCGGCAGCCGGGGCGGCCCCTCCGGCGTGTCCCGTTGACGCTTGGGCCGGGCCGGGGCGGGGGCGCATCCCGCCTCCTCCTCCGCCGCCTTCAGGGGCGCCGCGTCCCGCTGGCGGCGCCTCATGGCGCGATGCAGCTGCAGTGGGAGGGAGAGGAAACCCACCCCCCTCGCCCGGCGGCCGCCTTTGTAACCGCCCGGCCCAGCTCAGCGCGCAGCGGCTCGGGGAGCGCCGGAGCGCGGCGGCGGGAGCAGATGGAGCCGGAGGGTAAGGCTGCGCCCAGCCCCCTCCTCGCCCCGGTCGCGATTCCAAGGAAGCCCCGCTCTGGCCCGCAAGTTCTCGGTGGAGGCTGCGGCGGCCGCGGGGAGCCGGGCCGGGAGCGGGGCGGCGTAGGGGTCCCGGCGGGCCGCGGGGTCTCTGCGGCGGAGCGGGAGGAGGGTGGTTCCCGGGCCGGCCGCGCTCCAGGTGTGCGGAGCCCCCCGCCGCCGCCTCCCTCCCCTTCTCTGCCCTCCCCTCCCCTCGCCGGCCGGCAGGGGCTGCCCCGCGCGGTCCCGCTGGCTCTGCTGGCGCAAGGGCCCCGCTCCGCCCGCGCCCTCGGCGGGGAGCCCGGGGGTCGGGCCGCCTCGCAGCGGGGAGCCGGGGGCCACTGGAGCGCAGCAGCCCGCATGGACCCGGGGGCGCGCTCAACTAACTTTCTTTCTTTAATTGATTTTTTTTCATTTCGTTCCCTGCCCCCGCGAGCCGCTGGCGCGGTTTTGTTGCAAACCCATCGCCCGCGGGGCCGGCCCGCCCTCCCCAGGCCCGACCCGCAGCGGCGCTGGCTGCGCTCCCCGCGGACGCCCGAGCGCCGGCTGCGGGCTCACCCCGAGCTGCCCTCGCACACACACCCTGGACCCGGCGTCCCTGTGCGGCTCACAATGGCCAGGGAATCCATGTTTGAGTAAATGCACCACCGAGTTGTGTAAATATATTTTTAGTTCTCCTAAAACCACACAAAATCAGTTCTGTTAAACACTCATTTCAGTAAAACTGCTATTTAACTGTATAGATTAAATTTATTTCCTGCCAATACATGTTTAGGTACTTATGAAATGCTGAGGTCTTTTTCCCTCTCTCTCCTTTTTAAATACCTTTTGGAACTGTTAGTACGCTAAACATAAACTATTTCCAGTTGCACACTGGAAATCTCAGAACCATAATGGTCTGTTACATTTAGCTGGCTGTCTCTGTAAAACCAGCATTCTCCTGGAAAAAAAAAAAAAAAAAAAAAGGAAGGGGAAAAATAGAAGCCCAAAAACCCCTTATGTTTAGAAAACTGGCCACATGCATTGTAGCTGTTATTTAAACCTCAGTACCTATGTCACATTTTCCATTCCAAGTATTAAGAGTGGTTTAAGTATGTTACAGGGATATGCTCTACCTTAGTTCCATTGCAAGCTTTAGGGAATTTTAACACAAAGGAAAATAGCTCTGCAACATAAAAGAATCTTGCAGTGCCTGATACGCAGCGGCACCAAGGAGTGGAAGAGACTACTGGCAATTGTTAATGACCAGAATTGGTTTTGTTGAGAGGTATGCAGGATGGAAAGGGGTTATGTGTGGCGATGAATACATTGGTAGAAGTATTCTTGCATTCTTTAGAAGAAGTTTATTCTTCATAGAGAGCTGTTTTTCACAATGCTAGGAAGATGTTTTAGAGTTCATACTCCAACTAGCAGAGCTGTGTTTATAATACCCCCTGAAATAAGCAAGCTGGGTTGTTCCTGATTTAGCTCACTTGTGACCCAGTTCTTTATATTGTACGTGTTCTTACCTTAATAAAGCTAGAGAAAAATGATAAAAATGAGATTGCATTTGAAGGAACTCCTTCTTTTGAAGAAATAAATTCTTATTTTTAAAAACTGGAAGTTTTCTGCCCTGCTTCGTGGGTAGGTAAAGGCTGGATCAACCTAGGAGAGATTATGGTGAATTGCAGAGCTGCTGAAGATCCCCATCTGCCCTGGATCCAGAGATATTCAGGCAACCTGACTTCTGGCACCAACTGAACTTCTTGGGTACCAATCTTCAGTACATTAATTTTTAGAGGCTGGTCCTCCCACATGGGTTGGAGCTTGCAGTAGCTGAAATGCCTATGTTAGCAGCCTCCTGCTCTGTTAGTGAAGAAGCCAGGGTTGTCGTGTTAGTTGCTTGTAGATTGGTGGAATATGTAACCCGCTGTATGTGTATGTTTGTGATTTTCTTGAGTGTGGTTGATGCTCTTCAGTGAGCTTCATTCCTGTTTTCAGAGTCAGGGCACTCAGAGTGTGGTGATCTAAGGGAAATCTGTAGAGCTTGCTTGCTCTTGTGGCGCTGATCTGATGTGCCCTGCTTGCATAGTCCTGGCTGGAATCATTCTTGAATGGAGCTGGAATTGCTGTTGTTCAGTCTCATTTGGTGCAGCTTCTTGCATTTAAATGTATGCCTGGAACTCTTGCTGAAAGGGAAGACAGGACTTTCTCTTTCCAGAGGACCTTTGCCTCTTGCCAAGTGTGCAGATCTAAGGCCTGAAAAGCATCTTCCACGCAGGCAGGGAAGAAAGACGGGGTTGATACTAGGTCGTGCTTTCCTTAAGGAAATCCGGTATGGTGTACTAATGCCACAGAAATACTGACCAACACAATTCTTGGTGTCTCCCCAACTCCCAACATTGGCTGAGGTGATAATGTAGAATGAGGTCAGGACTGCAGAGTGTATTTGTCTTGGAGTATCTCAGAGGTGCAAGAGGGGAATATTATATTCAAAACAATGAAAATAGTAGAATCATAGTGGTGATGGTCCTCATGGCTTTTTGTATGGGATGAGCTTCTCTAGTGTGATCCAGAATGAGGAAGACTGTCTTAGGTCAGTAGTGGTGGAAATGGGATGTTGAAACCTTGAGACACCAGGACGGACAGACTTGGGAAGTCAGAATCCCAGGTGATGATATTTCATCAGTGCATTGTTTGCACTGCAGTGTTTTCAAGGCAGTTTTTGTGGCTGGGTTTTCCAAAGTATTCCAATGATTTTATACTCTGAGGTCCCTGATCAGGTTCAATGTGTTTGGTTTTGAGAAAGCTTTGTTCTCAAACGAGCTATGTGAGATGGAGTGACATGGGCAGTGCTGCCCTCTGAAATGCGACCTAAAGTCCATCCGCTTTCTACTGGTTTTCAACGAAAAATGAACAGCTAACTTCTGCAGGAGGTTTTGGGAACAGCTTTGTCTTCCCATGTGTCTGTAAGCTCAAAGAACACTGAATGTTCCTGACTGAAGCTTGTCTGTACCTGCTGACCAAGCTCAACAATTATGGATGCATGGGGTTTCTTCCAGATTGTCTGGACTGATTTTTTAGGGATCTTGATACGATTATTTGGGATCAATAATGGTCTGTCTGTGGTCAGTGAGTGTGACCCAGTGGTCTGTGTGAGAATTGAAAGGGCAGGGAGTGTACATGCAGCAATGATGTGATTAATGCTTTGATTCCTCTGACTGTGCACCGGTTCCTACTAAAGAGATGAACTTGTGAAATGCTTTTGAGTAAGATTAATTTTCTTCTTCAAGCCATTTGTTAAGATTTACATTTTAATTTTTAAATTTAAATTTTTCATTCACCAAAAGTTCAATTTGAAACTAAAAGAGGTGACTGGTAAAACCTAAGTTTTATATATTTCTAGATCCTAAGTTTAAATATTTCTAGATCCCTGGATACAGATACCGTGTTAGACATTTGAGCCATTGATTATGTAGATGTTGACTTGTTTGAGTAGAGTGAAAAGTGGCAGATTAAAAGCAGTAATAACTACTGTGGTATCCATTTGCGTTGGCATTATCAAATTTTAATGTGAAATTTGATGTTTCACTTGAGAGACTGACTGTGACTTGTGATTCTTACATAATGATGAATATTGATACTCTTTGAAAATATGTCTCTTGTTCCAAATTCTATGAACTAGTGGAAAGTTTCTTTTAGGTAAAAAATAATGTGACTTCATATATTTCTCAGATGTGGAGACAGAGCATACGAGTTAGGCTGAGCTAAGATGGACTTGGGCATGAATGAGAGAGGGAAAATAGGAGGAAGTATTGTTGAACTCCTTTCCATGATTTGACAGCTCTTGAGCCATGCTGCATGCCCAGCACCAGCTCTCAGGGCTCTCATTTGTGTTCTCTGCCAACCTCTTTGGACTCTCCATGGAGAACTGAGCCTAGCACCCCCAAGCACAGGACCCCAGACCTCCAGGGTGCAAATCCACATGAAATTGAAAGTAGATGTCTGCAGCTCAGTGTTGCATTCGCTGCAGCATTTGGGAGGCATTCAAGTCACAGCACGGAACTCTGGCTGGTTTGGAGGTTATGGGTGGTGAAATTTGAGACGCCTTTGTTGGTGGAACAATAGTGAGGTACACTGGAAAGTGCTTCCAGGGGAAATTTTTTTTTCCCCTCCCTCTATTTTCCCCCTCCCATTCCCAGCCACGTCCTAAAAGCAAGGGTTAGTATAACTAGATTTGCATTTTACACTTTGCAGTATCTTAAAACTTTATGGGCCTTTGGTGTTTATTTTCACAGTTTGTGGCTGTTCATTTTATCTGTGCTGCCTGTTGTTAGGAGTTCCTGAGACTACAATGCTGAGTGTTTTCTTTACATGGGTACTGGGCGAGGGCTGTGCCAGCCTGTGCAGAGAAGATGTGCTGGTGTGTGGTGTCTCTGCCTGTGATGCTAATTGGAGTGATAGCCTCATGCTCATCTCCGCTCCCTGCGTGGTGTGGCCATTGCTTTTTCTGGCAGTAGTCACCATATCCTTCTATGAGAAATACCCAGGTCTGCAGTTGTGACCTGGCTTCTCAGGGTTGATGCGTTAAGTGGCATTATTGAAAGCACATTGCCTCTGTGGTCCCTGACCACTACCTCACAAAATGCTGTTCTCCCTGCCTTTTCTTCTGTTTTACTGACTTTTGTTGTGAATTTGTCTTTCTGTGAAAGAGTTTATTGGTTTTACCTGCTTTCTTATGTTCTGGGTTGGACTTTTCTTGTTTTTTGTCCACGATTAAGACCCTTGTGTGAGACAGAAAACCAGTGATTTAACTGCTGTGAGAGGGCTAGGTGAAGAATTGAGGTGGAAGGCTGAGAAGAGGAGGTTGTTGACGTAGCATAATCTCAGTCATCTCTTGCAGGACTCCCTGCAGGATCCTTGAGGGGCTCAGCAAAGTGAGTTCATCAATTCCTCGTCTATGGTCCCTCTATTAACAGAGGGATGAAATTCCTACCTGGAAGCCAGGCTGTTTGAATAACCTTTCGGATATGGGCACGATGTTTTTGTCCCTCAGTCTTTCTTCTCTCCCTCTTAGTGTAATTAATTCTGTGGTTATGAACTCTAAAAACCAACGTCTCTGTCACGGTTAACCATCAGCATAAAAAAGTTGCAGGAGTGTTAATATGGGATTTTTCTCCTTTGTTAAGACACTTGGTACTGCCTGAATGATGTAATGTGCGTTAGTGGTGGGGCTAGTAAATCTGGCTTTACTGTCACATGGCATCCCCAAGACGCTGGTCAGAATGACCGTTGTTGGTCCCTCTCTGTACTCGTGTTGGGCACCAATAGCCTGAGAAAGATATTTTGTGTCTTCAAGAAATATGTCAAGTGTTACCAACTTTTTTGTCTTAATTGCTGGTGGCTTTCTAGAGAGCTCAGAGGTACTAAAGGCAAGAATAACCATTTCTAAATTTTTAAATTTTGCAGGCCTCTAGAGTACATTTAAATGTGTTGGAAGTATCGACAGCTGTTCAGAGGACACTCCTGAGGTTGGGTCAGAAACAGTCATCGAGCAGTGAATATAATCATGTAGAATTAATGCTCTTCAAATCTGTTGCCAGCCATAGGCAAAATGCATGTTTTGGGATGACAGAACCTTCACAGAATTAACAGGGACAGAGCAGACCTCTGGCCATTGCTGTGAGAGGTGAGGAGCTGTGAAGTGTTGTAGGTTCTCATGCATTTCAGCATGGCCACAAGCAATTACCTTACTGGAACTGCATTTTAAAATCCTGAAATGTCCCCTTTTGAAAGATTGTTCTAGTTCTTTATTTCTTCTTTATTTATCTAATTTGATTCTGCTTCTTAGAAATTCTTTTGTGTAATGAATATTCAAGGAGAGAGCGTTGTTATGCTGGACTATTGAATGAATAAATTACACATTGTATTTGCCCTTTTTGTCTCCTCCAGCACTTTGAATAACCTCTGCTGAAGTATGTAGAACCACTGCTTTAAGTGCAGCTACCTTTACGGTTAATGTCGGGTACTCATTGAGCTGGTTAATTAATGTGAATGGCTAAAACACTAACACAGGGTCCAAAGTTGACACAGGTTATATGTCGGCCTGTTATTGGAAGGCCAACCTCTATCCTTGGGATGGAGCATTTGGATACAGCGTATGCAAGCAACAAACACATCTGTACATGGCATCATGGCAATCTGGATGGATGAATTTTTGGAGGATACCAGCCTTGATATTAAAGAATCTAATTTCTAAAAGTCTGAAGAACCCGGTAGTCCCAGTATTTTTTGGAAGACAGGGCGACATCTAAATATCACTTGGATGTCAGAGGTTTCTCCTCTTTATTTTATACTTCTGAAAAACAGGCAGGTGTCTGACTATAATGAAGGAATTTAACATTGGGGTCTAGTTTTCTTAAACTCTTGGCCTCTTTTTGTTCTTTCTTTTTGGGCTTGCAGGATCTGAGCAGAAATTCTCTCTTGGTAACTTAACCCTGAGCAAATATTTACATTCATGGGATTCTTGCTACTTCAGCAATCATTTTGGGCCTTGAGTTTGGAACAGGGTTGAAAGTTAATGTACCAAACACTGGGGCAAGGAATCGTGAAAGGAAGACCAAAGAAGCCTCCAAACATGGGTTTACCATGTTTGATATGAATCACCTGCTAAGTGTAATTTGGTTGTCACTTCCAGAATGAGATTTACAGAGATATTGTGTTTTCTGCCACTGGCCCTATGTGTCTGATGGGGGCTTGTGATTTGAATTTTACCCACAGCTTTAAAATGCTAAATACAAATGTTTGTGTAAAAACTGAAGGGAATGAAGTAGTAGAATAGAAGACTGAGATAGAAAAGAAGGAAAAAGTGAGTACAGTGCAAAAAAACCTGATAGGGGCGTAGGAAGAGATTTTAAAGAGAGAGGGTTTTAAAGTAAAAATTAGTAAGTAATCTGAAATTTGTAAAAGAGGAAACCTGTACAAAATGCTATGGGAGTTTAACCTGTGAGCACTGAAGAAGCAAGGGAAAAGTTCTCTGGGGTAACACTAAGAGAGAGTTGAATAAATACAGTAAAGGAAGGAGTGATCTCTCTGCAGACTAGTGGATTAAAATACCATGAGAGCTCAGCTTCCCGTGGGTTTGGTCTTATTCCTAGATTTTGCTGTTACAATCCAGCATCATGCCCTGTGCTGGCTGCAGTGTTTCTGGGAAAGACAGGGGATGACAGTGTACTTAGTTCTCACACCCTTGGGGGAGAAATATGCAAGGTTCCTCATGGAGGCTCTCAGCAGAGGATGGAGCTTCCTCACACAAACCCACCTCGGCCACACCTTTGGAGATGTGTTTGGAGCCCCCGGGATTTGGTAGCTGTCTGGCCCTTGGGTCAACCACTGCAGCTCCATGCTGTTGCTGGTGAGCTTCCAGGAGGGCAGGGGGGTGCGCACCCACATAGGATAACTGAACACATAACCCAGTGCAACCTGAAGATTGTATTCCCTCTTAAATTTGGTGGGAAAAGGGATTGTGCCCCCACAGGCAAAATTGTGCTGTTGGTTGACATGGTTGTACTGGAGCTGTGGCTCAGCCTACAAAACCTGACAGTGATTAAGGTCCAGCCCCCAGGCTGTAGTAGTGTACAGCTGCGTCTTGGAACTCTTAGGGGTTTGTACTGAAGTAACATATATGGTTTTTCTATTTAAATTTTTTTCCCATTTTTTTCTTTGTTGAGTATCTACAAAGCCCCTGACTGGGGGCAGATGAATTTTGCCTGGAGGAAAATCTCAGCCATTCCAATTTCCTGTTAGAGCCAGGTGTTCCACCTCTGTGAATCACTCTCACTGGCTGTGGGAGTCATTCATGCAGAGTGAAGTTTCCCGTGGAGGAACAAACAGTGCTGCCTGCTGAGGTCTCCCAGATCTGTTTTACTAATTGCTATTGAAATTCTTACAGCCTGTTTCTTGGCTGTAGAAATGCAGAGCCAAATATCAAAGTTGGGGGGAGAAGTCCCCCCCTAATTATTGCGCAGTTCAGAAATGCATTTCTTAAAATTTTTTCATCTTATACAAATACATGCCTTGCTTTGCCATTCCTAATTTATTGGTGGAAGTGCAAGTGTTCACAGCTAGGGGAGAGTAAGATTTCCTCAAAATAGTAAAATAAAAATAATAATTTTAAATAATCCTGACTCATCCATAAAGTGTGGAGTTGCTGGAACTGGGTCTTTGGTTGGAGTTATGGCTGCTTGATCTTGATTGTGGTGCAGTCAAAAAAATTGCTTCACTTGGAATGCAGAACAGATGCTTTTCTTATTCCCTTGAAAGGAGAGTGTTTTTTTGGTATTTCCCAGACCATGCAAGTCCCAAAAGTTATTTTAAAAACTGCTAATCCTCTTCTTAGGACAAAGAAACTGCCGAAGCAAATTTTGAGGATAGGAGAGCTGCTGTGTTACTTGTCCATCTGCTTCGGGGTTCTGGCCACAGACTGAAAACCTTTGTAGCAAATGGTTGAGGAATAGCTGGCAGCAAGAAGTGGTTTTACTATTTCTTTTCTTCCCCCTACACCCAATTCTTTAAAATTTGGATCACGTCTTAAAGCTGGAGGGTTCATCAGCTCACAGAATTCATGGCCTCTACGGAAATTGAAATTTTCTTATGGCTGATAACAGAAATTTCTAGTATATACAGAAACTGTATACAGAGTTGTGCCACAGTTTTACTTGCATGTTTGAAGAGTTAAAATTTTGTATTGTGACAATATACCCGAGGGTGGATGGTCCACCCCACTCCTCTCTGCGAAGTGTTGTATTTTGGGTTTGAGCTGATTCATCCAAAGCTGTAAGGAACTCGCAGGTGAGTTGCCTCCAGCTGCACAGTGCGCACTGTTTTAGTGCTCCCTTTTCTCTCCTCCCTCCTTGCTGGATTAGGTTTCACCATGGAGAATTGAGCAGGATCTTGCTGAATGATTTTTGATGACAGCAGAGCCTCAACAGGATGGTGGTTTCCTCTCTCTTTGAGGGAGGGTCAGAATCACAGGAATCATAGGTGGCACCTGTAATCTGGGAGAGGCTTGGTGAAATGCTCTTAAAAGTCTTAAAGCTTGAGAGCACAGGTTTTAAACTTGGCTGTTTGATTCCCTTACATCTGCTTTTGCACCTACATTGCTTGGGTCTCCCAACCACAAAGGTATTGGCTGCTAAGAGTATATTCCAAATCTGCCAAACACATTAGATTATCCTGTCTCCTGTTTCCTGATCTATTCCATCAGCTTTATTGGATGAACATCCAAACCCCTGTTGAGTCCTGGTCACCTGTTTGTCCTACTTCACAGTGCCTGAGGAACCCTCAAGTACCACTGATATGGCTCAGCATCAACCTACCTTTTTTTTTTTCTCTTACATTTCTCACTGTTCTTGGTCTCTTCCCTCTGACACCTTCCTGTTTTGTGGAAGCTCCAGGATATTCCTGGTGACATCTTTTCCCAAGATGTTTCTGCTGTGACATCTGCTTGGCTGACTAATAAAAATTAATAAACCCTGAGTTACTGCAGTTTGAGCTGAACTTAGACTTGGTCTTCAGATCCTTCTGGAGACCAGATTGCAAAAATGCACATTTTTGTGCATTGCTCTCAGCATTCTAAATCTTCTAGTTTTACATCCAAAACATAGAGGTTTAGATAGATTGTGTTTGTGGAGTTAGGATAACTCTGTAATTGTGCTACTGTTTCCCTGATTTTTTATTTTACTTAATTTAATCCCCATCCCCCACTGAATTTATAGTCCTCTGTCTTGTGATGGAAGAAGCGATCTTATGTATTAAATGAGGCTTTTGAGCATGTAATCTCTTGGTGTAGCTTGAAGAATTCTGGGTGTGGCAATATGATAACAAAATCCATCATCGTTGTCATTCCTTAGAACCATGCATCCCACAGGGAGTCCTTCAGGCACCTACTGAGGAGGCTCTTGGCACTAAAAGCTGATTTTTTATTTCACCAGGTAGTGGGGAAAATAAGATGAGACTTCACTTAATATCCATTTGACTAGTAAATCAATATATTGATCTATTTTTTGAAATGCATTGAAGATGTTTAAATGACATGTGCCTTAGTTTCTAAAAGTACTGCAGAATCATCATTTGCAGTAAAGCCCTTAAAAGACTTTTTTATGAAATAAAATTGGTTTTTCTTTTTAAAATGGTAAGAGTTTTCAAATAGAGCACAGTTATAAAAGGAGGAGTAGTCCAAACGTGATTCTGTAACTTCCCTTTTGGTTTTGTTTGTTAATTTTTTTAAGACTTGAAAATCAGATGGTAGTTTAAGGATTTTTTAAGATGATGCTGGGGATTGCAGTGGGGTGCCCTTGCTGAGAAGGGTTGTGGCAGACCTTCAAATCCAAATCCTTATTTTTCAGTCTGGTGTAGTGATGATGACTGTCATTTATTTCGCTTAGAAGCAGAGCATGCTTTTCAGCAACTTTGGTGTTAAAAGACATGGCCCAAAGAAATTTTACAGTTTTCCCCCTGATGATTCTGCTGCCAGATAGATATATTGGAGGGAGGTCACACTTCCAGGGATTAACACAGGCTGGAGCAAGATAAAGCCTTGTCTGAACAGAGCAGGCAGTGCTTTGCCTTGGTATTGCGTCTTGGATGTCTTCTAATGTCAGTGGGTAACCAGTACAGGACTAGAGCTGATCAGCCAGATTGCATGCCCAGAGATTCCCAGAGAAAGGCAGTCTGTTGGAAAAATGCTTATCCAAAAGGGAGCTCGAACTGGAAATATGGTGGTAACATTCAAGTTACTGTTGGATTTCTAATCAGAGTTCTGCTTAAAATGATGCTTCTTAATTATGTGTATTTGTAGGTGGTGTTACAGCTGGGTAATAGACTTATGGAAGTGTGTCTATTGAATGAATGTGTAAATAATGTCCAGAATAAAAGAAATGCAATTAACAAGACTTTTCTTCAGAAGGACCACATTTATTGAATAGGTTTGTCTTTTCCATGTTAGCAGCCTGGTCTAGTGGAAAGTGTCCCTGTCCATGGCGGGGGGCGTTGGAATGTGGTGGTCTTTAAGGTCCCTTCCAATGAAAACCATCTGTGATTCTATAATTCTATGAATATGCAGAAACTGGATGTAGATTGTTACACTTCCTTGTTTTGGCTCTGACTTGGAGTGGGTTTGGTTTTCAGTGATGAAAATGTGTTGCGTTATCTTAAGCTGACTCTTCAGCTGATGCTGAATTTGTCCCCACTCCCTGCACCCAGCTGGCCTATTCAAGATGTGGTATACAGTCTTCATTTCAGCTTGCTGGTATTGATTAAATTATAGTGTCCAATTTTTTTTCTCTTCCTTTTGAAATACATTAAATGCATTTTTAAGAGCTGAATGTCACAATTGCAGGATTTTAGCTACTTTATTTAAACAAAAAACCCACAAAAACTGGAAGTCTGCATTTTTTCTACATTGTTATTTTTATGTTTATTTAATGGCAGTCATGATAAAGGCTGATTTATGCAGGATTTGAAGTGTAGCTCAGCTGTGGATTTCTACAGCAGTTTACAGATAGCTTAGAAATGTTTGTAGAGGCTAGATAGTGACAGTGTTTGCTTCTGTTGTCAGGCTGAAATACGTAGCATATTCAGTAAAGATATTGACATCTCTGGTCTCTTTCTTGGAGTTGACCTAGATAGGTCAGCGTTGCTGCTCTCTGTCAGTCCCACCCGTTACATCTGTTCTCGGTGTAGTCTGAATACAAGGACTAAAACGGAACTAAATGCATTTTCAAGTTTTGTTGATTACTGATATTAAATCTAATGTGGTTTTTGGCTTGGGTTTTGTCTTGTAGGTTTGAAATTTTTTTTTTTTGAACTAATTGATTTTTGAGAGAAATCAGGAGTATGACTTCCTTCCTTCCAGTCCGTTTTTCAGTGTTGACAATTGTCTTCTAAATGTTAGGTCTAAGCTGACAGACCCACACTCCATCAGGCAGACTTGCTTCTGAATACATTCCCAGCACACTAACTATTCCAGAAAGTTAATGCAAACACCTTCAGTTTCTTCCTTCCTTCAACTTCTGTCATACTGACCATGTAAAAAGAACTATTTGCATTTAGATTTGATTAGTTTCCCTGTGCTAGTCTCCAAATTAAGAGCACTCTTTAAGCTCTCTTCTGGTAAAGCAACTTGCAGATATTTAGCACCTGCTTTTTTGGGGCTGTCCATGTAAACTCATCTGAGGTCTGGCCAGCATGGCTAAGAGCCTTCTGGCTGGGAAGATACCAAAATCTTTGTTACAAGTACTGTTTTGGGGGTGGTTTTCTTGTTTATGTTGGAGGGTTCTGTGGGGTTTTTTTTGAGGGGAGGGATGTTGTGGTTGGTTTTGTTTGATTTGTTTGTTTTTTTTGTTGTTGTTGGTTGGTTGGTTCGGTTATTTTGTTTGTTTGGTTCGGTTATTTTGTTTATTTGGGATTTTTTTGGGTGTGTTTGGTTTTTAAGAAGACCTTCAAAAATAACATCAGGTGTTATATACATGCTGGAATAGCTTCATCCCAGTGGAGGCAAACAGCAGATCCTTTGCAATATGAGCTCAGCTTTAGTTCACATTATACATTATTGGATCCTTGCATGGAAAAGGAGCATTATCTTCTGAGTTCAGGTAGGCTAACCCACTATTAAAAGTGGGCTTGCAGTGTTTGTAAATGTGGGCACACCATTGTTTTATATATGTAGTCAGGATTATGATTATTATTTTTTTTTATATATGTAGTCAGGATTATTATTATTATTTATATATGTAGTCAGGATTATTATTATGTTTTCTGCTCTTTGTACAGTCATGATTAATTTCATGGTGTCATGGTTTTGGAATGGTGCTCCCCAGTTTAGCGTTCCCCTCAAGACTCTCCGAACCATGCTCCACTCGCTCTCTCCCCCATGGCAGCTGGATAGGAGAATTGGAGGCAAAACAGATAAAGATCATGAGCTGAGATAAGATCAATTTACTGAAAACAGCAATGAGGTAAGAAAATTAACAATAAAGGCAACAATAATAATACTGAATGAACAGGAAAGAGGCCAATGATTCACAGGTGAGTGCTAATCACCATGCAGGACCCTCGACAATACCTGACCACACCATGCTATGCCACCTGGAAGGGACCCTTTCCCCATCCTGGAAAATGATGTGAAGTGGTATGGAATAACCTCTGGATTCTGCAGCAAAAATTAACCCCTTCCTGGCTGGAACCAGGACACATGATTCTGTTGGGATGACACTTCAGAAATAAGCACTGATACTCGAGTTTTTAGTGCTGTAGTCAGCTGGCAATACTAAGCAGATCCAGTACAGCAGAGGAAAATACTGACCAGTGTTTTGTTAGGGGGAAAAAAATATTCTCCTGGGTTCATAGGTGTTCAGTATATTCCTTTGCAGTTAGATCCAGCTTTGTAAGAAAATGGGTATTTATTTTCCCCAGATTTAGGTCCCAAGTATGGTCAGAGATCTGAACCAAATGTAGAGTTCCCTACACATCATGTCATGAGTGTTCTCCATATTCAAGTTCTGGGTAATCTCCTTAGATTGTCTTTAATGTATTTGAGAATGCAGATTGTAAGGTAATTTGACTTTAAGATCTGGGGTGCTTTACAGTTAAGGATTGTCTTCAACATGTCAATATCATTAGGGAAAAAGCCCAGGCTATTTTAAATAGTTTTTCTATTATCTTTTCCACTCTCTAATTATGGGCTTGATAGGAGTTTTAATGTTTATGTGGCATGAAAGACTTTTGTCTCTAAGAGCAGGAAATGGCAGAAAAAAAAAAAGTTTACCTCCTGTTACACTCCTCTGTTCCAATGGGAAAATAAAAGTAGGAACAAAACTTTTTTTTTTCCCCCCTTCATTTTCCTCTTTGTCAGATGGGGATGCATTTGTTACAGTGGAAATTGATTGAAGAAGTTCCTTTTGTGCTTCAGCTTGTGAAGTACATGGGTCCATCTGGAAGGACTAGATTTCTTTCAGTTGGAGATTAGGGAAAATTGCAGCAGTCAAAGCTATCTGTCATTCTTGAGGTAAATATGTTTTCTGATCAGCAGCTCAGGTGGTTACATGAGGGCAGGGGAAAAATGGGATGCTGAAAAGTGGGGTAATTTGGGTTCTGCCAAAGAAAGGAGCTTTGCAATGGTCTTATTCATTGGGGAATAGTCTAAACTGTTGGTTCTGCAGCAGTTCTGGGGGTCCTACAGGCAGTCCCAGTGGTAACAGAGGCTGTCTTGGCACCTTATAATGGCTGATCAAGTCTGAGAGAAGAAAATCGTTTTCTGCATTTCTGAGCTGTTCACCAGTGCTCTGCTGGTGTTACAGGAAACTCCTAACTGCTAATATTGTCAAGAATGTTCCCCTGCCCCCCCTCCCCCGTTGCAAACTTGAGTTGCTACTGTGCTGGCAGCCAGAAGTCCTGGCACCAACACTAAAGGCAAAACTAGAATGATGTGTGTTTAAGGAATCTGTAAGATGTAAGTCAGGAAAAGATTTCTTTAGCTGGAAGCTGGTGTCATGGTGGAGTTACATCTTTTTGTATTGAATAAAGTGGCATTTGATTTAGTCCTCAGAAGACCACAGATCTGCCTCACTGGAAAAAGTGGATGTTGTAGGAAAATCAAGATACAGCCCTGCTAATTCTCGTAAATCTCTCAGCTTCTTTCCATGCTCCTAAACACAGGGTTTGCAATCCCTAATGGGGCATGAGGACTCCTCACTGAAGTGGCTTTACTTGGCACTGCAGTAAGACATTCTGGTGCCTCGAGCTGTAACACAACTTAATTTTGGCACTGTTGCTGCCCTGCAGTTTGTGGAGGAGGGCTCCTCTTATTATATGTGCAGAGTTTGGAGCTTTTTATTCTGCTAGGACTAATAGCAAGACCATATCTTTACCTTGGAGCACCAGTGGTAAATGCATGGTGTATTGCAGTGTATTGATTTTTTTAATATATGTATAACTGTATTAACCTCTTTAGTTACCTAGAATATTTTTAGATTTCACCCGAAACAACTGGGCATGGAACTAGGAAGTTGCTGAGAGGTAAGGTGCTACTCTATAGTGTTCTGGCTTTCTCTGCAGTTAGGTAGACCATGTTTTGCACTTGGTTGCTTGATGGTTTCTAATCAGGAGAATCAGAAACTTGACCTGTTTCAAGTACTGACTTACACTGTATAATTGAAACAGCTGAACTTTTAGATGTTAATATACAGTGCTTACACTTTGACTGAATCAGCCACCTATGAATTGAGCTTTGAGGTAATGCTTTTTGGTCTTTGTCGTCTCAGTTGGACCTCTGACAGCAATTGAGAAAGTCAAGAAGAAGATTGGCTTTGTTTCCTCTGATCTCCTGAAGCTTTTTGTCTTTTCCATACTTCATCTTGGTCAGTTGAGGACTTTATTTGGAGTCTGTAAAAAAGAGGATTAGGTCGTTTGAACTGTCTGGAAAACCCTGCTGGACTTGGTTCAGCTTTAAGGCTGCCCAAAATCTTGGGCTGGATCTAGGCTAGCGTGTTACTAGCAAGACACTCTTTGCATGAAGAACTGGTGGTGTTCTGGATAACCTCTAAGGTTTCAGCTTGATCCGGAGTGCATAGACACTGCATGGTCTCCCTTGCAGCCAGATAGATCTGCTCTCATTTGTAGCATTGGCATTTATTAGTGGCAACTGTGACTTGGGATGCAGAGATAAGCAGTCTCTTACAAACCCTTTCTCAGTGGGTGCTGCCTGTTAGAAATTCCCGCTGTGAAGTCTGCTCTCACTTTCTCCTGGATAGACTGGACTTTGTGGTTGCCTTCTCTCCTGTGTCAGGTTTGGGGGAAGACTGGATTTGGCTTTTAAGGGAAGAGTATAAATAGTTCTTCGAGTATTTCTGTTTCTGATTCAGGAGTGGGAAGCAGTTATAGTTGATGTTGGGCACACCATAGTTTTATATATGTAGTCAGGATTATTATAAACAGTGACAAGTTTTCTGCTCTTTGTATGGTCATGATTAGTTTCGTGGTGTCATGGTTTGGGAATGGTGCTCCCCAGTTTGGCGTTCCCATCAAGACTCTCCAAACCATGCTCCACTCGCTCTCTCCCCCATGGCAGCTGGATAGGAGAATTGGAGGCAAAACAGATAAAGATCATGAGTTGAGATAAGATTAATTTACTGAAAACAGCAATGAGGTAAATGTTCCGCTTAGGATGTATTCTTAGTTTTTCATATTTAGTGGTAGATTTTGCTTATGTAAAATGTTTACTTTCAGGTTAAAAATACCAAAGAAAGGAAAAATAGCTTGTATTTTCCATGTCTACATCAGTAGCTACTGCAGCCTGTAGAACTGGATCTGTGGAAGGAAGGTGGTGCTGGGGACCACCAACTGCCCTGGGTGTGAGTCTGAAGGGCTTATACATTAGGTCAGCTCATGGTAGGCCATGAAGGACCACATGCCTGTCAGCAGCTGTTGTGTGCTTGACGCACTCACTGGATGCCTCTCCTCTTAAAAGAGAACAGGTCATATGCTCCGAGACTGTGATGAGCTACAAACCAAAACACAGTAGCATGAAGTGAGTTGGGAGATAGCTTCAAAGGAACTCTCTGGCTAACACTAAAATGGGGATGGTGACACATCCCTTGTCAGCCCCTGGAAAACCTGCACAGTGGAGTTTGACAGCCAGTTTGGTGGGGTCATGCCTCAAGGCTCCAGCTGAGCCTTGGTCATTCTTTTCTTTGATCCCACACAGTGAAGAAGTGTCAGAGAGCAGATTAATTCTGTGTCTGTAAGGTAAGGTGTCCTTTGCTCATCAAATTTATTTTGGATCATGATGAAGTTGATGGAGTCTGACTTCATAACACAGAACAACCCGGTCTAACATGTAACTCAGCCACTAGACCCAAAAAACTAAAGCAGGAGAATCTCAATCCATCCCACTCCTTCTGGTTTGATGGCAGTGATAGCAAGAGATGCCCAGAACCTGGAGAGGGATCACAGGTCAGCAGGAGAGCACCTGCAGAGCACTGCAAAGGAATTCCAACCACTCCAGCCAGTAAATTGGCTTCATTGGGGCCCAGCTTAAATTCCTTTATGCACATGAATACAGCAAAGGAAATAAACAAGAGGAGTTTAAAGCGTGCAGTCCTATGATTGTACTAGCTGGGGCTGGAGCCAGGCTGTGAGAGCTGGGGGTGTTCAACCTGGAGAAGAGAAGGCTCTCAGGAGACCTTAGAGCCCCTTCCAGTGCCTAAAGAGTCCCTAAGAGATTTAGAGTGGGACTTCGGACAAGGGCCTGGAGTGACCTTGGACAAGGGGGAATGGCTTCCCACTGCCAGAGGGCAGGGTTAGATTAGATTTTGGGAAGAAGTTCTTGGTTGTGTGAGTGGTGAGGCCCTGGCACAGGTTGCCCAGAGAAGGTGGGGCTGCCCCATCCCTGGAAGTGCCCAACGCCAGGTTGGACAGGGCTTGGAGCAACCTGGGATAATGGAAGATGTCCCTGTCCATGGCAGCATCATCTTGTTGAAATGAGACTATCTTTAAAATCCCATCGAGCCCAAATCATTCTAGGACCTTGATAAACAGAGCCATGCTGTGGAGGCTGGGCTGCCCTCTCTGGCAATTGGCTTTTGCCATAATTTCACACAATTAAAACTTGCTTTAGTGCCATCAGCAGCCATGACCTTCCACAAAAAGCAATGAAATTTTTTGAAAGGCCAGGAAGATGCTGCTGATTTTTCTGCTTTGTAGGATGGTCAACACTTGTCTTCTTCCTATAAACTGGAGTGTTTCCTGGAGGTATGTGCCCCATTGTTTGCTTATCAAGATTGCTAAATATATTTCAAAATCAATGTCTTTAACATATTAATTGGAGGGGGGATTACTTTTCAAATTGAAGCATTAAAACTGATAGAAAATAATCTTTTTGTGGTGATCCTGGCAAAGGCTCCTTTTTTTTTTTTTTTTTGTTGGTTGGTTGGTTTGGTTTTTTAGATTTTATTATTATTTGTCTCCAGGAGCTTCATTAGAAGGAGTTTCTTGCAATCTCTCTTTCTCTTCTTGGCTCAGTCTCTTACTTCTCTTTAGTGATAAGAAAGGAGATGTCTGTTTTTTAAAATCATGATATCAGAGCGGGTTAATGTTGCTTTAGAGAGGAGCACAGAATGTGTGTTTCAAAGGCACTGAAAGAAATAGGAAGTTTGATTTCTAGTTAAATGTTTGCTTTTTTATTTAAAGTTTTGCAGCATCCTTGTTGGCCTTGATTAATTTTCTAAATTTTTTGGGTTTTTCTTCATGAGGGAAAACAGCTTGACATTTCACCCAAGGCGACTGTTTTCCTTTAAAGCTCCAGTTCCAGATTCAGATAGTCACTTACAGATCTCAGATTAGATTAAAAAGCTAAATAAATATTTGACTGAGATTTTTCAATGTCTTTGTTGGAGGCATACAGCTTTTTAGTAGCTTTTGGACAGTAAGTCATAAAAAAATTGCGTTTCCCGAATTTCAGTGAGGTAAGTCCATCAAATCCCTGGATGTGTTGTAAGAATCTTATGGCTGATCCTCTTCTAAATACCTGCACCTGGCAGAGGTTTGGACTTCTATTTTCTAATCTCTGAGGCCTTAGGTAAATATTCTCTCTTTTTAGTTCATTTATTTTTTCCTCCCTAGTAAAATTTTTTGTGAGAGGTTCTTTGGTGCAGTTCTGTGTCAATCCACCAGATGACACTTGATGCTTAAGGATGAAAACCTGAGTGATCCTGCATGAAAAATTCCGTATTCCTATGTTGGTTTAGAAAAAGATTCAGAACATCTTATTTCCAAAATATTTTCATAGGGTACTTGTAAAATTTGAGGGGCGTGTATTGGGAATATTTATATATTCTGCTTGGGCTTTTCACATGTCTCATAAGAAAAAAGTAAATGAGAAGGGTCTTTTTTATAAAGGCTTTGAACAAAATCATGCAACAAATAAAATCACAGTCACCCTCACCTTCTGGTGAACTGTTACTGCAAATGATACTCCCTGTCCCTGGGAGTGTTCAAGGCCAGTTGGATGGGGCTTGGAGCAACCTGGGATAGTGGAAGGTGTCCCTGCCCATGCCAGAGTATGGGATGAGATGAACCTTGAGGGCCCTTCCATGATTCTGTACTCTTGTTTAATGAGCGGTTAGTGGTGGGAGCAAAGACGCTCAGAAGAGTGTGTTCTTACCCTCTTAAACTCATCAAAAGGTGAGTGATTTTGATATCCATTCATGTGGTGGAGCCCTGGTGCCTTCGCAGGTTTTACCACAATATTGACAGTGATTACAAATACATAAATGGTTTGGACTTAGCTTCGTGAAAACAAAATGTTCTTGAGCACCTCCCTGTCCATGATAGAAAACCAAGTGAGGGTGGCTCTGTTTTGTCCCAGTGTGGAGCTGAACTCCCTGTAGGGCCATGGTGTGATAAGGCAGTGGGTTAAAACCCAATGTTAGCACAGGTCTTCCGTGTGTGTTGTGGTGAGTATAGGAAACAGAGGAGAAAAACGAGCCAGAAATTTTTGCTGTAGCAGTGTTTCTTAAGTCAATAAAATAAGACGTTCTAAAAGGCTCTGGGTGAGGTTGTTTTGATGACCTCCACAGCTCCATGACTGTACCTGATCTACCTCAGCAATACTTTTGTACACCTGTGTCAGTTCGTCACTGCTGTTCATCTTAAGAAGCAACTCCTACCCAGAGAGTGTAAATTAGAGATGGGTCATATTTTGCTGTTTCAGTTCAAACTGTGTGGTATTTAGGAGGATTATGGATGTGTGACAAGGGTCAGTGGCTGGTTTGTGAGTAAAAGGCGTAATTTTATATGAAATAATCCGCCTCCTGCCAAATAACTTAATCTGTCGCATTTGTTAGTTTTTTGTTCTGTTCATGTCTCTTTCTTTACCTCTGCTGAACCTATTCCTAAAGTACTCTGCCTAAGCAGTAAGATTAATTACACCACCATTTTGGAGGTAATGTGGCTCACCAATGTTTTTAGTAAAAAGCTGTAAGATTAATCTAACATTTTATTGATACTATCTTTGAAATAATGCAGTTGAAATAGCTAGCACATGAACTCTGCTTCTTCTCCCAGTGGAAAACCTGAATCTGTGGCTGTGCCTTACTCGTTTGGGGGTTTTTGGATGGTTGGGAGATGCCAAATCATTGCATCTGACGTAATTCCCTAAAAGGCTTTGCACTTAGGCATAATCACCATCCAAGGTGCAAGCAAGGGTGTAGTGGCAGCACCCATGGCAGTCTCTGCAAACCCACCAGCTGGGGGAACGCAAGGTGTGCCCTGGCTGTGACTTTGCAGCTGGAGCTGGGAGATTGCAAACTGTGGGATGTCCTTACTATCCTGATCATTCAGGGCTGTGTTTTGCTCTTTGAAATGACCTTTTCTGATGAGCATTAGAGTCTGAAGAAATCGGAGTGTTATGGGGAAATTTTGAGATCTCAAATTCAACGCTAGTATTTTTGTTTGGTTTATTTTTTAGTAAAAAATAATTAAAAAACAAAACAAAACAAAACCCGCTGACAAATCTAGTTTACTGTATCTATTGTAATGTAAGATAACCTACTACTCTATCTGTGGGCAACAAGAAATGGCCAAAAAATCTGCAGAACAGACGTGGAAGAATATTTCTTGTCTGGGAATCATCTACTTAGCTATTCTGCTTAGAGGTGTGTGTATCTCATGGATCTATGTACGTTCTTGATATAACAACAGAGTTACCCTGATAAAACCCGTGATCAGTCAGTGACATTGCAGTTTATTTGTTGGCCAGTCCACCTGTGTTCTAAATCTGTCCTAGCATTGGGAAAATTGTGGATAGGTCCTTTTCATTAGTAGAGCCTTGTTCAGGAATTTAGATCAGACTGCACAGTTGGAAGGATTCGGTTGCTTGTCCAAAAATGCTGATTTTAGGGAGCTACAAATTTCTGGGACATGGCCCACCCTGAAGACTTCTCTGCCTTTTGGTTTTTTTCCCTCTCTTCCCACACTTCTGTAAGTTGAAAAGAATACAGAGAAGGCTCGGAGAATTGTCCATGAATATTGATCTGGCCTAGTGATAAACTTCTTTACTCTTTTACTGGAAGTGAGTAGGTTTACATTAGATATTAGGAAGAAATTCTTGACTAGGTAATGAGGCCTTGGCACAGGGTGCCCAGAGAAGCTGGGGCTGCTCCATCCCTGGAAGTGTCCAAGGTCAGGTTGGGCAGGGTGTGGAGCAACCTGGGATAGTGGAAGATGTCCCTGCCCATGGCAGGGGGTGGAATGAGATGGGCTTTAAGGCCCCTTCCAACTCAAACCAGTCTGTGATTCTATGATCCTTTCGAATTGATTGTGGGTGGAAAAAAAAAGAGGGGGAAAGCCTGGGCACATGGACATGCAGGCAGCCCCCGAAAGCAGCCCAGAGCACCAGAACACTGTGCCTTCTGCAGAGCCACTTCTCAGAGTGGGATTAAGGGCTACTGGAGCTGAAGGAAGGTATCCATGGGTAGCAGCATTGTCTGTCAGCCTGCCAGTTCCCTCAGCTGAGGCCCACATTTGTAGCGTTCATTGCAAATGAGCAATATTTCATTTTTGGTTGCACGATTTAAGCCTACTTTTGCTACCTTTTGCTAGTATACACTTCCACATTTTTCAGATGATATATGTTGTCTTTAGCCCATGCAGATATTCAGAGGTTTTCTAATTCAGACGAAGGCTCAATCTGGGATCAATTTGGAAATACAGTGAAGAAGGGGTGCTTGTAAACCTATGCAGTCTGTCTGGGTGAGATGCTACAAGGTAAGACTGTCAGGATACCTCCCTTTAGATGAGAGGTGGACAGTCCCAAATGGAGCATGGAAAGCTGTTAAATGCCTGGAGGGACATCAAAGTTTGTGTTTGGAGGGTTGACAAAATTGAAATCAATAATTTGTACCATTTGGAGTTTAAATCTGGGTTTCCCTTTGTTGTGTATCTTGTGCATGAGATAAAAACCCCACATCTTCACCTCTCTTCCCTTTTTACTTGCCCCACCTCTCATATATTAAAAGAGAGAAATTCTGCATGTGATGGCCCAAAAGCCAAGCTGGGATGAAATAGTTTACAGGCCATGGTATGCATTTGTCATATTCTTTGCTGCCCTCCCTCTTCCCTTACCATCTGTTCCCCGAATCTTTTCTTTTTCACTTCCACTCTTTCTTCACCACTTTTCTTATAGTGTTCATGGTCAACTCTTTTGTTCCACTTCAGTTTTGTCTCAGAACCCCACAAAAGAATTAGACCAAAACCATAAAGAAGTAACTGAGACAAACTGAGCCTTTAAACTGTGTTGAAAAGAGATTTGAAATTGAACAAGGGGGGTTTGTGCATCCCTAATTAGAGGCAAAGCTAAGCGAGCATGACAGATTTATTGATGATAAACCTCAGTTTTGTTTAAACATCTGTTGAAGCTCAACTTAATAAGTGACAGCAGATTACTGCTGCCTCAGATGCAGTTTCTGGGTGCCTGTGGGACTGTGGAGGAGCTGCGTCATTGTGTTTGCAGTACCAGTCCCAGCAATCCTGGGGCTCTGTCCGCTGTGCAAGGTTTACTACAAGTGTCCAGAAAATCGTCCTTCTTAAAATCAACTTGTTTCACTACAAGCAAAAAGATCCAGAGTCTTCTCAAGGTGTACTACTGAAGGGGGCAAAAGATGCATAAAAATTATTTTCTTTTGGATTAAAGATCTGAACAGCTCTTGAAGGCAAGCAGAAGACTGCAATGTTCCAAGGGCAACAAAATATTTACCTTAATATGAACTTGAAATTACTTGTGTGGAAAATAGTGTTTTACAGGTCGGGGAAGAGTGGAGTGGGGCACCAATCACGGAGTGGTTCAGTGCGGCTCTGTTTTAGTGCTGTTGGCATTAACTGAGGGCATGGGTGGTTTGTTTGACTCCATTTGCACACATTCTCTCACTGTGGGAAACGTGGGAATTTCTTGAAAGTGGTGTTCTGCCTTTTCTGTCTTCGCTTGTGCCCTACATTTTTTCCTGTAGTCCAACAGGTCCAAGTTTTGCTTTGTTTCATAACCAGTACAGTAGTTTACCACCTTTTTCATACAGAGCTCCTCATTTTTCATATTCATTTATTAATATGAAAGGACATTTCCTTGAGAAAATGTGGGGGGTTTTGAGCCAAGAGTGCATTGCCAAATGTTCGTCTAAAAGATGTCATTAGTACGGAGGGAACAAACGACAACCAGCCCAAATCCAAATCTCTTGGCAGCAAGCTACAACAAAGAGCTCTTTGGGCTGTCCTGTGCCAAACATTTAAACCCGTGTGAGAGGCTGTGCTTTAAAGAACAACATTCAAACCAGAAGTCCTGGGTGCCATAAAATTGGCAAGTTAGTGCAAAACAAGTGCATTACAACCTTGTTCCTCAAGCCAGGTTGTAGTCTCATGGCTGTTTGAAAAATCAAAGGACAAAAGTAAATCCTTCTTCTGCAGGTACTGAGCTTGTTCTGGGTCCAGAGCAGCTCAGGACAGACTCTGGTCACAGAGCAGTTCTCTCCAAATTGCCATGCTCAGGGCCCAAAATAGCAGCTGGAAAAATTCAAAGAACTGAGTCTCTTGATTTGTAGTTTTTTCTGGGTCCGTTCAGCAAAAACCTCCAAAATCTCATCTGGGAGGTGTTTGAATGTCTGTAATTGATATATTGTTTCACGTGAATGGAAATGTTACTTCATGAAGTGCTTCGGGATTTTTTGGGGGTTTTTAAAAACGCCTTTTGTATAATAAGATTATTATTAAGCCTGATTAATTATG